>NC_062549.1:45792973-46094237 GCF_016906955.1 Phacochoerus africanus | reverse complement strand
AAAATGCATACCTCTGGTTTTTGACATTATAAATTGGTGCAAGATCTATTTAAATTGGGTAGTAGATCTATTTAAATTATGTAGTAAAAACATAGTTTTTACTACATAAAAACTTGTATACATATTTATGTATAACTAAATTTTTTTTGTGTGTCTTTTTTTTAGGCCACATCTGTGGCATATGGAAGTTCCCAGGATAGGGGTCAAATCAGAGCTGTACACCATAGCCACAGCGACGCAGAATCTCCAAGCTGCATCTTCAACCTACACCACAGCTCATGGCAATGCCGGATCCTTAACCCACTGAGCAAAGCCAGGGATTGAGACGTGTCCTCACGGATACTAGTTAGGTTCATTACTGCTCAGCCATGACAGGAACTCCTAACTAAATTTTTTAACGATAGGTAAAATCCATTTTTGTATTTACATGTGGCCACCAAATAACTCTTAGCTCAAAATGGTATTTCTATTTCAGATAACCCTCACAGTTCCATCTTTTTAGTGTGCCTTACATCTTTATCAACAATACTTTTCAGTATTTAATCTAAATATAGATACCAAAAATGACCATTAATTTCTTAAATTGTTGAAATTCCAGCAGATTATTCCTTAAGTTTAATCAAAAATGATAAATAAATTTGAAAAATCAATTATAAAGCCAGTTGCTGGCTGATGTCCCAGCAAATTTTTATATATCTTTAAGGTGGGAAATGGAGAGAGTGGAAGATGATAGCAAAATCATATTTATAAACTATGTGCTTTTATTCTATTTTATTTCATTTTTTGTCTTTTTGCCATTTCTAGGGCCGTTCCTGTGGCATATGGAGGTTCCCAGGCTAGGGGTCTAATCGGAGCTGTAGCCGCCAGCCTACACCAGAACCACAGCAACGCAGGATCCAAGCAGCATCTGCAACCTACACCACAGCTTAGGGCAACGCCAGATCCTTAAGCCAATGAGCAAGGCCAGGGATCGAACCCGCAACCTCATGGTTCCTAGTCGGATTCATTAACCACTGAGCCACAACGGGAACTCCTAAACTATGTGCTTTAAAAAAAATTACATACTATATTTCATTTTAAGCATGTTTTAATTAACATTGTCAAATTATTAAAGTCCTAGGAAGTCAAAGCAACCCAAGGAGATTTTTCTTCTATGAAAAAGTTGTTAGTGTAAACATATTATAATTGTTTAGTCTAGGGAAACTCAATTTTATTCAATAAACATTTAAACATAATGTATTTCTACAATAGCAACCACACTGTGAAGGAGAAATTATAAGCAAAAGAGAGGAAAAAAATCAACACAAAAATGAAAAGATAGTAAATTTCACACAGAAGCAAATGAGCAGATGGTGAATAACTGATATTTGAGTAAAATTCTTTTGTATTTTCTTAGTCACTTAAGCTGTAATATTCAGCATATGACATAATTTCCCATGCCTTATTTTTTATATGATTAAGTACTCTTAACCTTGACCTGGAAGTTATATGAGCTTTCATTTATTACCATTAATGGTGCTCAGAATTTTCTGTATCTGGATATGTAGAGATGACTCTGCTATCAAGGAATATGCAACCATTTGGAGGAGACAGACAAGTAATTAAAGGTGCTAGTATAGTTTAATATGTACTATAATACTGAAATTTTTTTTTCTCTTTTTGACATTTCTTGGGCCACTCCCGTGGTATATGGAGGTTCCCAGGCTAGGGGTCTAATCTGAGCTGCAGCTGCCAGCCTACGCCAGAGCCAGAGCAACGCAGGATCCAAGCTGCTTCTGCGACCTACACCACAGCTCACGGCAACGCCAGATCCTTAACCCACCGAGCAAGGCCAGGGATCAAACTCGCAACCTCATGGTTCCTAGTCAGATTCGTTAACCACTGCGCCACGACGGGAACTCCTGGAAATGTTATTTTTTGTGTGAAAAAACAGGCTAGGAAAATGCTCTCAAAACTCTCTCAGTTTTTATATGTCAGATCCTAAAATGGCAATTAGAGCTCTTTTTTATTTATTTTTTGCCTTTTTTGCCTTTTTTAGGTCTGTACCTGCAGCACATGGAGGTTCCCAGGCTAGGGGTCAAATTGGAGGTGTAGCCGCTGGCCACTGCCACAGCCACAGCAATGTCAGGTCCAACCTGCGTCTGTGAACTACACCACAGCTCACGGCAATACTGGATCCTTAACCCACCGAGCAAGGCCAGGGATTAAACCTGCATCCTCATGGATGCTAGTCAGATTCATTTCTGCTGAACAACGATGGGAACTTTTTTTTTTAAACTGGTATTAGTTGCCCTTATAATACAATATGCATTCTATAGAAATGATGCTTAAATTTATTTTTATAACACCCCATGTTATAAAATTAATACTAAGTTATATTTTTATTTCAATTTAGTGTAAAACTTTTTTTTTCTCCCAGAATTAGCATGGGTCCAACCTATTTTATAGTTGACATCTCAGAGTAAATGTAGAAGAAAACTAGGAAGCAATATAATTAAACAGTAATGCCTTTGAAGCTGTTGTTGACTTTGAGTCTGAGGTGTTGGGTATGTGTTTCTGTGAGAGTTGGAGCAGTGTTGTGGAGGGAACCTAACACTGAAAACCACTTTGGCACTTTTATTCATGTGATAGATCACAATGTTCAGTTTGAGGCTGGCTTCTTCAAAGTTGTCACTCTATTATCTAAATTTGACTGAGCAAGGAATCTATGCCAAAGCTACTCCAAGTAGTTTCTTGTGGATGATACGGTTCAGTAGGTTACAGCTGGGGAATACTCAAGGATAGCCAGAGACAGAAGCAGGAGCAAACTTGTGAAGATCTTCTATATCATGTGAAGGTGTTTAGACTTTATTGTGAAGATTAAGTATCCTCTGTCCTGATGATATTTCATAATCTAGTAGAGATGTAGACAGCTCCCTGCTGCCTAATTAATCTCATTAAGTATATATTAAATAAATTTCTCTAAAAAAAAAAATCTCTGTCCTCTCTCCTCCTCTGAAGGAGGTCACATTACCTACCAAGGATTAGGTGAGAGGATTATGTCAGAATTCTAAGGAAAGTATTAATGATTCCCAGTGGATGTTGTGGGTAAAAGGTGAGGAGAGAGCAGAGAATGACTGCTGAACTGAGGCCATGAATTTATAAGAAATTCAATCCATATTGCATGATTTTTCTCTGGAAGACCTCAGCAACATAGGAGTAGAGAAGGCAAATTCTCAGACATTTAGGATTTTGTTACAAAAATGCAACTAGAGGTATTAGAGACAAAAAGCATAGGAAAAGGCAATTACCTTATGACTGTTTAAATTAATACTTACTATTTATATCGTAGTTTAGAACAATCACTCTGGGATTCCTGTTTATCCCTGTCAGAGTAGAAAGACTAGATCCAAAGCAAGTGAACACGTATGAAGTCTGGACCTATGATATAATTATGGCAGAAATGAAGTATTGATAGAGTTTAATGAGAGGTTTGAAGAAGTGGGGAAAATGGGAGATAATTTCAGATTCTTGACCAGAGTGAAGGAGAGATTTTAATATCCTGGTTTGAGGTGGAAATTGATGAATTTACCTTTGGAAATGCTCAATTTGAGAGGCATCCTTGGGAAGACATCAAGTAGATAGTTGGATATTTAGATGTGATGCTTAGGAGAAAAATCTAGGTTAGAATTATAATTTGGCACTCATGCACTGGTGATTTTAGTATATTGGTGATTTAGATGTAGATGTGTATCCAAGAAGAGCATGTATAATTTGGAACAATCTATACCAATATTATAGATTATATGAGAGGAAGACACTTCTTAAGGAGATAAAAAGAAACAAAGGATGCTCATGGAAAACTTAGGAGGAAAGACTTTAAAGAAATTTGAGTATTTTTACGCACTGTGCGAGTTTAAGTGACATAAGGACTGACTACTTTCCATTAAATTTGGAAATTATTCAAGAAGAGTTTCAGGAGTTCCCATCATGGTGCAATGGAAATGAATCCAACTAGGAACCATGAGGTTGTGGGCTTGATCCCCGGCCTTGCTCAGTGGGTTAAGTATCTGGCATTGCCATGAGCTGTGGTATAGGTTGCAGACATGGCTTGGATCTGGCATTGCTGTAGCTCTGGTGTAGGCCAGCAGCAACAGCTCCAATTCGACCACTAGCCTGGGAACCTTCCGATGTTGTGGGTATGGCCCTAAAAAGACAAAAAAAAAAAAACAGTTTTAGTCAATGGTGGCACCAAATGTCAAATTTCAGTAGGTTGTGGAAAGAACCAAGAATGAAGAAGTGAATTCAGAATGTTTTTTCAGGAGATTTACTTATGAAAATCAGAGAAGAGATTATACTATCACTAAAAGAGAGTCAGGGCCAAAGGAAATTTTTCTTTAAAATGGGAAAGACTTATATATTTACTTGTGGAGGAGAAGTCAGTGGAGAAAAAAAAAAGTCTTAAAGCAAGAGGGCAAAATTAATGCTGCAGAAATTAGTAAGAATAGAGATACAGATTTAAGTATTGATGAAGGGATTAGCATTAAAACGAAGGGTAAAGAATGGTGGAGAATTGGGGATTTTAGAAATGCATTGAGAGGATGCTGGGAAAGATGGCAGAAGAGTAAGAGGACATGCTCACCCTCTCCCACAAACACATAAAAAAAAAAAAACACATCTACATATAAAATGACTAGCACAGGACATCAACTGGATACTGGCAGAAGAATTAAAACCTCCAAAAGGGCAAGAAACTCTTGACATAATTGGGTAGAACTAAAGAAAAAAGAGGAAAAAAAGGAATCAGGATGGGACAAGCATTCTCGAGAGGGAGCTGTGAAGGAAAAAGGGAACCCATACCCTGGGAAGCTACCTAACTGATGGAAAGATCAGCCAAGTAGGAGGGATCTCCAGGATGCCAAGGAAAGCGCAACAGCAGGTCTGAGAACTGAAAAGCAAAGTGAGAGATGCACAGATCATCTGAACCACTGGCACAGACACCACAGCCTGAAATACTCAGGTGGGGGCTGGGGGTTGGTGGTATGGAGACAACCTAAGGGACTAGGGAGTGGTGTGCTGTGTGGGTGGGGAAAGTGGTACACTAAGGGCTGGGGAGTGGAAAGCAATAGCAGAGGGAACCTGGGAGAAGGTCCGGACCCATAGGAGAGATAAGGAACCATTGTTGGGGAGGGTAGAGGTGAAGGAGTGGGTTGCCACCATAGAAAACTCTTTGTGCCCCAGCATTCGTGCTTGCCCATCAGCTTACCAAGGGCAGAGCATCCCTGGTGCAGCACCCCACCCCACCCCCCGTTCATGCAGCTGGAAGACAAACACCATTCCACAGCACTCCAGGCTGCCCCCTCCACGGGGAAGCCGTGTGTCATTCTGCAGTGCTCTGGGCCACCCCTACCCCACAGGAAGCCACATGCTACCCTACCCTAGACCTGGTGTCTCCAGCAGTGAGAAGCTGCTTGCTAGTGCACAGTGGACTAGAATTGCAGGTGGTGGGAGCAAACCACCACAATTATCCCTGACTCCAAGAGTGGGCATGGCCTACCACAGCTGGGCATATCTGAACAAAAATCACTTGCAGGCCCAACAACTCCAGAGGGCATCACAGAGAAGGATGCTACAACTGAACACCACCTGATGTTTCTCTTGCTCCCCTGGTAGCACACCCAACACTGCAACTGCCACTGCCAAACATTCTAGGAGGGGCCAAGATGCTTGATCATTGTCCCTTCCTAGGAACCTGCAAATAACAGTGCCTTATTCAGCACATCCTGTGGGGCCTAAGCAGGACCAGGTGCTTTTGCATGATTTACAGGTGGCAGGGGCAAACTGCCACAGTTATCTCTGGCTCCAGAGGTGGCAGTGACCTGACACCACTAGGGGTCAGTGAATAGGCACCATTTGCAGCCACATTCACCTCAAGGGCATCGCAGAGGAAGGCATTGTGACCAAATCAACTATTGGTTGTCTTGAGAACATACCCGTCCTGTTGCTGCCACTGATAAATATTTAGGGCAGTACCCGTATGCCAGATCTCTGTCACTTACCAGGATCCTGCAACTAGGAACAGCCTATGCAGCACCTCCTATTTAGGCTAAGTAAGACGGATCACAAATGCATGGCCTACAAGTGGTGGAGGCAAAACACCACAGTTATCACTGAAGCTAGATATGGTCATGGCCCACTCCCACTAGGGGTCCCTGAACAGGCACCACCTGTGGTTCCAGTCACTTCAGAGGATGGCATTGCAATCAAACACAAGCTGTTGTTGTACTCACCCCCCGGTCACCTTGCAGATTTATCTAGAGTTCATTACCACTTCCCAGGGCCCTGCAAATAGGAGTAACCTGTGCTATCTTCCTGCAGGTCTTTGCTTCTGTTGAGAGCCCAATGAGCAGGTACTGAATGTGGGCCCTACCCATTGCCCCCTTCTCCCCTGAAAATACACTGAGCACCCTGGGGATAACAGACTGCTCACACTGGAGAAAGAGACAGCAAAGATTCAAACTTCGACACCAAAAGAATAGTAACCCCTCAAAAAAATACAAAGGGATATACTTGCATCGAAATAGACTTACAAGAGTACAGTTTGGCTTCCCCAAATTCACAAGAAAATTGAAACACAAGCAAGATGAAGAAGCACAGAAACCATTTCCAGTTAAAAGAACAGGAGAATTTACCTAAAGCAGTCAATAATGAAACAGATCTCTGCAGTCTGACAGACTTTGAGTTCAAAAGGGAGATAGTGATAATACTGAAGGAATTAAGAGAGGATATGAACAGTAATGCAGATTCCCTCAAAAAGGAACTAGAAAACATCAAGAGGAGCCAAGAAAAACTAGAAAATTCATTTGCAGATATACAAACTGAGCTAAAGGACCAGAATGAACAATGCAGAGTAATAAATTAGTGATGTGGAAGAAAGAGTAATGGAAATCACCCAATCAAGACAGCAGACAGAAAACCAAATGAAAAAAACAGGAAAGCAATATAAGATACCTATGGGATAATATAAAGCAGGCCAATCTATGCATAATAGGAATTCCAGGGGAGAAGAAAAAGAAAAGAAGATTGAAAATATATTTGAAGAAATGATGGCAAAAACTTTCCAAATCTCAAGGATACTGATATCAAGATACAGGAAGCACAGAGGGCCCCAAACAAGTTGAACCCAAGCAGGCCTATACCAGGACATATTATAATAAAAATGGCAAAAGTTAAAGAGAAGATTCTAAAGGAAGCAAGAGAAAAGCAAAGTGTTAATTACAAGGGAACTCCCATAAAGCTATCAGCTGATTTCTCTACAGAAACACTACAGGCCAGGAGGGGGTGGCAAGATATTATTTAAAGCACTGAAAGGAAAAAAACTGCAACCTAGAATACTCTATCCAGCAAGAATATCATTTAAATTAGAAGGGGAAATAAAGAATTTCTCCAGCAAACAAAAGCTAAAAGAGTACAGCAATATGAAACCCATTCTAAAAGAAATACTGAAGGGGCTTCTCTAAATTAAAAAAAGAGAGAGAGAGAGAGAGAGAAAAGGAAAAAAGAAGAATTAGGATGAAGGAAACCACAATTGGAAAGCAGTCACTTAAATAAGCCAACATACAGATCTAAACATGATGTTAAAAAAAAAAAAAAGAAAGAAAAAGACCAAAATCATACAGGGAAGGGAAGTAAGAAAATACAGATTTTTTTATATTTTCATGATGTGTTTGAGCCTATAGGACTATAGGAAAAAGCAAGCAGATATAGGAAGCACTTTGTTTGTTTGTTTGTTTCCAATGTACACCATGGGGACCAAGTCACACATACAAGAATACATATTTTTCCTCCCCTTGTTGTGTTGAGATGTAAGTTTCTAGACATGGCTCTCAATGTTACACAGTGGGATCTCATTGTAAATCCATTCCAAGAGCAAAAGGTTGCATCCATTAAGCCCAAGCAACTGATCCTTCCCACTCCCTTCCTCTCCCCCTGGGCAGCCACAAGTCTATTCTCCAAGTCCATGATTTTCATTTCTGAAGAAAGGTCTATTTGGGCCATATATTAGATTCAAGATATAAGTGATATCACATGGTGTTTGTCTTTCTCTTTCTGACTTATTTCACGCAATATCAGAGTCTCTAGTTCCATCCATGTTGCAGCAACTGGCATTATTTTGTTCTTTTTTAATGGCTGAGTAGTATTCCACGTCTTCCTAATCCAATCACATGTGGATGGACATTTGGGTTGTTTCCATGTCTTGGATATTGTGAATAGTGCTATAGTAAACATGTGGGTGCATGTGTATTTTTAATGAAAGTTTTGTCCAGATATATGCCGAAGACTGGGATTGCTGGGTCATATGGCAGTTCTATGTATAGATTTCTAAGGTACCTCCATACTGTCCCCCATAGTGGTTGTACCAGCTTACAATCCCACCAAAAGTGCAGTAGGGTTCCCTTTTCTCCACACACCCTCCAGCATTTGTTATTTGTGGACTTATTAATGATGGGTTACTTTAAAACTACAACTGAAAGCACTTCTCTAAATTGAAAAAAAAAAAGGAAGAAGAAGAATTAGGATGGAGGAAACCACAATTGGAAAGCAGTCTCTTAAATAAGTGAGCATGCAGATCTAAACACAAAAATGTTAAAAAAAATGAAAATCATACAATTTGCAGAAGGAAAGTAAGAAAATATAGATTTTTTTTTAAAGGATGTGTTTGAGACTATATGATTATCAGGCTAAAGCAAGCAGATATAGGAAGGGCTTAACATACTTAAAAAACAGGGCAAACACAAAGCAAAACTGAAAATTACATTCACAAAAACTGAAAAGAAATTATTCAAGCATAAAATAAATGGAATCATTCAACTAAAAAAAAGGAAGAAAAGAGAAACATAGAATCAATTGGAAAACAGGTTTAAAATGGCAATAAATACATATCTATCAATAATTACCTTAAATGTCAATGGACTGAATGTTCCAATCAAAAGACAGAGTGGCTGAGTGGATAAAAAGCAAAAACCTTCAATCTGCTGCCTGCAAGAGACTCAGCTTAGGGCAAAGAAAACGTATAGATTGAAAGCGAGGGGATGGGAAAAGAAATTTCATGCCAATGGACAAGACAGGAAAGCAGGAGTTGAAATGCTCATATCAGACAAAATAGACTTTAAAATGAAGGCCATAAAGAAAGACAAAGAAGGACACTATTTAATGGTAAAAGGATCCATTCACAACGAGGATATTACAATCATCAATATATATCCCCTAATAGAGGAGCACCTACTACACCTACAACAAATACTAACAGACATAAAATGAGAAATTGATGGGAATGCCATCATAGTAGGAGACTTTAACACCCTGCTGACATCAATAAACAGATCCTTCTCCAGACAGAAAGTCAATAAAACTACAGATATTCTAAAGGAAAAAATATAAAAGTTAGACTTAATTGATATTTTTAAGACATTACATGCAAAAAAAAATCAGAATAACATTCTTTTCAAGGGCACAAGGAACTTTCTCAAGAATTGATCATGTATTAGGGCACAAAGCTAACCTCAACAAATTTAAGAATTTAGAAATTATTTCAAGTATATTCTCTGACCACAATGGCATGAAATTAGAAATCAACCACAGGAAAAGAAGTGTGAAAAAACCTACTGCATGGAGACTAAACAACATGCTATGAAAAAGCCAATGGGCCAATGAGGAAATCAAGAAGGAAATTTAAAAATACCTAGAGACAAATGATAATGAAGACACATCACTCAAAATCTATGGGATCCCACAAAGCAGTGGTCAGAGGGAAATTCATAGCAATACAGCCCTTTCTTAAAAAAGAAGAAAAATCTCAAATTGACAACTCACCATCTAAATGAATTAGAAAAAGAACAAGCAAAACCTAAATCAGCAGAAGGAAGGAAATCATAAAGATCAAAGAGGAAATCAATAAAATAGAGAATCAAAAAACAATAGAAGAAATCAACAAAACCAAGATCTGATTCTTTGAAAAGGTAAACAAAATTGACAAACTTCTGGCTAGACTCACCAAGAAGAGGAGAGAAAAAAACCAAATAAACCAAATCAGAAATGAAAAAGGAGAAGTCACAACGGATACTACAGAAATACAAAAACCATAAGAGAATACTATCAACAATTACATGTCAACCAAAAAAAACCTAGAAGAAACAAACAAACAAAAAACACCTAGAAGAAATGCACATCTTTCTAGAGATTTACAGCCTGCCGAAACTAAATCAAGAAGAAATAGATCAACTGAACAGAACTATCACTAGAAATGAAATTGAATATGTCATAAAAACAATCCCTAAAAATAAAAGTCCAGGATCAGATGCCTTCACAGGTGAATTCTACCAAAAACACAAAGTGGAACTTATACCCATTCTCCTTAAACTTTTTCAAATGGTTGAAGAAGAAGGAACACTCCCAAGACATTCTATGATGCCACTATCACCCTAATACCAAAACCAGACAAAGATACCATGAAAAAAAAGTATAGTTCAATATCTCTGATGAATATAGATGCGAAAATTCTCAAGAAAATTTTAGCCAACTGAATCCAGCAATGTATAAAAAGATCATACCTCACAACCAAGTGGTAGTCATCCTAGGTTCACAAGGATGGTTCAACATATGCAAATCAATCAATGTCATACACCACATTAACAAAAGAAAAGTCAAAAAACCACATGACCTTCTCAATAGATCCAAAAAAAAGCATCTGACAAAGTCCAACATCCATTCATGATAAAAACTCTTACCAAAGTGGCTATCGAGGGAACATACCTTAACATAATCAAAGCTATTTATGACAAACCCACAGCAAATATAATACTCAATGGAGAAAAGCTGAAAGCCTTCCCACTAAAATTTGGAACAAGACAAGGATATCCACTCTCACCACTGCTATTCAACATAGTATTGGATGTCCTAGCCACAGCAATTAGACAAACAAAAGAAATAAAAGGCATCCATATAGGAAGAGAAGAGATCAAACTGTCACTGTATGCAGATGACATGATACTATACATAGAAAACCCTAAGGACTCAACCCAAAAACTACTTGAACTGATCAACAAATTCAGCAAAGTAGCAGGATATAAGATGAACATTCAGAAATCAGTCACATTTCTGTATACTAACAATGAAATATTAGAAAAGGAACACAAAAATACAATACCTTTTAAAACTGCACCCCCAAAAATCAAATACCTGGGAATGCACCTGACCAAGGAGGTAAAGGACTTATATGCTGAGAAGTAAAAAACATTAATCAAGGAAATTAAAGAAGATGTAAAGCAATGGAAAGATATTCCATGCTCCTGGGTTGGAAAAAGTAAAATTGTAAAAATGGCCATACTACCCAAAGCAATCTACAGACTCAATGCAATCCCCATTAAATTACTCATGACATTGTTCACAGAACTACAATAAACAATCCAAAAATATACAGGGAACCACAAAAGACCCAGAATTGCCAAAGCAATTCTGAGGAACAAAAACCAAGCAGGAGGCATAACTCTCCCAGACTTCAGGCATACTACAAAGCCACAGTCATCAAGACAGTGTGGTATTGGTACGAAAACAGATCAATGGAACAGAATAGAGAACCCAGAAATAAACCCAGACACCTATGGGTCAATTAATCCTTGACAAAGGAGACAAGAATATAAAATGGGGAAAAGACAGTCTTTTCAGTAAGTATTGCTCATAATCCTGGACAGCTACATGAAAATCAATGAAACTAGAACACACCCTCACACCATGAACAAAAATAAACTCATACTGGCTTGAAGTCTTAAATCTAAGACAAGACACCATCAGACTCCTCGAAAAGAACATAGGCAAAACATTCTCTGACATCAACCTTACAAATGTTTTCTCAGGTCACTCTCCCAAAGCAACAGAAATAAAAGCAAAAGTATACCAACTGGACCTAATCAAACTGGAAAGTTTTTGCACAGCAAAGGAAACCAAAAAGAAAAAATAAAAATGACAACTTACAGAATGGGAGAAAATAGTGTCAAATAATGCAACTGACAAGGGCTTTATCTCTAAAATATACAAGCAACTTATGCAGCTCAACATCTAAAAAGCCAATCACCCAATGGAAAAATGGGCAAAAGACCTGAATAGACTACTCTCCAAGGGAGATAAACAGATGGCCAACAAGCACATGAAAAATGCTCAACATCCCTCATTATTAGAGAATTTCAAATCAAAACTACCACAAGATACCACCTCACACCAGTCAGAATGCCCATGATTAACAAGTCCAGAAATAACAAATGCTGGAGATGGTGTGGAGAAAAGGGAACTCTCCGGCACTTTTGGTGGGAATGTGAGCTGCTACAACCACTGTGGAGAACACTATGGAGGTACCTTAGAAATCTATACATAGAACTACCATATGACCCAGCAATCCCAGTCTTCGGCATATATCTGGACAAAACTTTCATTAAAAATACACATGCACCCACATGTTTACTATAGCACTATTCACAATATCCAAGACATGGAAACAACCTAAATGTCCATCCACATGTGATTGGATTAGGAAGATGTGGTATATATACATAATGGAATACTACTCAGTCATAAAAAAAGAATGAAATAATGCCATTTGCAGCAACATAGGTGGAACTAGAGGCTCTGATATTGCGTGAAATAAGTCAGAAAGAGAAAGACAAATACCATATGATATCACTTATATCTGGAATCTAATATACAGCACAAATGAATCCTTCCACAGAAAAGAAAATCATGGACTTGGGGAACAGACTTGTGGTTGCCTAGGGGGAAGTGGAGGGAGGGAGGGGGAGGGAGTGGGAGGGGCTGTGAGCTTTGGGTAAATAGATGCAGAATGTTGCCTTTGGAATGGATTAGCAATGGGATCCTGCTGTGTAGCACTGGGAGCTATGTCTAGTCACTTATGATGGATCATGTAATGTGAGAAAAAATAATTTGTACATGTGATTGTAAATGGGTCACCATGCTGTACGGTAGAAATATATATATATATATATATATATATATATATATATATATATATATAAATAAAAGATTAAAAAAAAAGAAATGCACTGGTAGTCAGTTTGATTGCAGACACTTGTGTGATTCCCTCATTCTTACTCTAGGAAGGGAATGTGGGCCAGGCTGTCTCTATTCCTTCACTCGCACCACTTTGGGAGAGGTAAAACTAATAATGTGTATATATATATTTTTTTCTTTTTACTGCCACACCGGCAGCATATGAAATTTCCCAGGCTAGGGGTTGAATTGAAACTGCAGCCATAGCCACAGCAACACTAGATCCAAGCAGCATCTGCAACCTGTGCCACAACTTGTGGCAGTTCAGTTCTTTAACATACTGATTGAGGCCAGGGATCGAACCTGCATTTTCAGAGGCAACATTGGGTCCTTAGCCCACTGAGCCACAATGGGAACTCCTATTTAATAAATTTGATTAGAATAACTGAACATTAGAATACTTCCTCTGAACTTTAGCCATCCTTTCTTTTGGGAGCAATCTGCCTCCAGAAAGCATGTGTTGTCCTGCTTCTCCAAAGGCAAGCTCTTCCTCACCACACAGGAAGATTTGCCTTTGTTCAATGCTGCCTTGAACTTGGATATGTCTGCCTTGTTCTGAGATTCAGCATCATAAATCTTTATGTCTAATAGACATAAAGCCATATCCTCTCTCTTGGCCTCTATGTATAGCACAGATTATATTTTGGTCTTTTATTCCTTCTTGTGTTTTTCAATTAGATCAGTACTGGATGGAGAGAAGCTAATGTTTGTAGGTCAATTAATTATTTACTCATCAAAATGAGTATTGACTACATGGAAGACTGCTGGTGGTCCCTGACTCATTTTTTATTGGACATAGATGTTGAGCTTCTAAATTAAATTGCTGTCAATGCTGTCAAATCCAGTCCAAATTGTGAGCCTTTTTTTTTCTTTTTTTTTCTTTTTTTTTTCTTTTTAGGGCCACACCTGCATATGGAAGTTCCCTAAGCTAAGGGTTGAGTTAGAGCTGCAACTGACAGCCTATTGCCACAGCCATGCCAGATCAAAGCTGAATCCAAGAACTGCTCCACAGTTTGTGGCAACACAGAATCCTTAACCCACTGAGTGAGGTCAGTGATAGAACCTGCATCCACATGGATACTAGTCTGCTTCTTAACCCACTAAGCCACAATGGGAATTCTGCATATTGCAAACTGTTAAAGACGCTTCTGCAGCTGCTTCGCCCTGGTGAGACCTATGGTGGTAAAGCTATAAACAGCTTACAGATGGGAGAGCTTTTGCTACTATCTAAACTAGTATGCTGAAATAAAATGAAAAAATTGGCAAGAGAGGAAATGAATACCAGGGAAATGAAACAGATGTATATGACCTAAAAGAGTATCTTAATATGAGTAGTAGATTTTTCCTTTTTTTTTTTTTTTGCACCCTCTAATCTACATCTGGTGCCAGCTTACTGACTCCTTCAGATGCAGGTGCACTTTCTATGGTAGGTCATCAGGAAACACCAGAAATAGATCTGGGAGCCAGCTGGAGATCACCCCCACCCCCAATTCTGAAACAGATACCACCTGCTACCATCAGTGCAACCCATATCACCTCAATCCAAGGAAAAACTGTTTTCTGTGTGCATGCATTCGCCCAAGTAATAAACTCTTTACATCTGCTCCAACTAAGAGTTTCAATTTGGTGGTCCCATTGTGTGCATGTGTGTGGTCAGACCACTCAAGATAGCTGTTCTCTTGCTCTTGGTATATCCCCTGTTTGATCAATGCCTAAACCTACTCACAGGAGTGACCTTTCCACATAATTTGACCCAGCCCGTAGATAGTGATCACTCTTATCAAAGGGGCAGTGAGGGGTATGCCCCTCAGCTAGTTTCTCTGGTGACCAATGAACCAACCTGACATCAATGCCAATTCCCTTGTAACTGACAATCCCCCCCCCAAGTCCTCCCACCCCAGTCTGTGAAGACTGCCATCAGGGCCATGTCCTGCCTGCTGTCAGCCACAAACAGTGAGGAGTCACTCCAAGACCTTGCTTCAAGACCATGTCCCCCCATCCATTAAATCATTGATATCTCTGTTGCTCACTCCCAGCTCTTCTTCAGTCTTAAAACTGCAAGTACAAGACTTGCAGGCCCACAACCTGCTGTGCAGCCCAACTGTGTGTGTGTGTGTGTGTGTGTGTGTGTATGAGAGATACTGAAAGCAATGTTACCTGTTGAGAATGAGGATGGTAAAGAAACAAAAGGGACTTTGAAAAGAATGTTAAGTGAGGAGGTGGTTGGAAAATGTGTTGTAAAGAACTGGAAAGAGAATTGACTGAGACAGTTAAAAGAATTTTGAAGAGGACTTGAGGGCCCAGATGAGGTAAGAGAACACAAAAACATTGAGCCATAGCCGCACAATTATTTTTTTTTCAAAGAGAAAGCATAAGTATTTACAGAGCACAGATAGAGATTTTCCAGGAAAGTAGAGCAGAGAAACCAGAGTTCAAGGAATTGACTGGTGACCATGAGTTATACCAATGGAGAAGGCAACATAGTCTGGACTGGATGGGAGTGAAATCAGAGAACAGCAGATATAATGTGATTTCTCTCAGGGAATTCATGGAACCAAAGAGCAAGTAAAGTGAGATCATGAGAGGGAAAGGTCAAAGAGGAACAGTCATCCTTTCATGAGGATATATTCTCATTCACTCCAGCAACATCATCCAGAGTTTAATGACTAAAAGTGTATTTCTTCACCTCTTATTTAGTTGAATAATCAAAAATTTGAGGAGTTCCCATTGTGGCATAGTGGAAAAGGATCCAACTAGGAACCATGAGGTGGCAGTTCAATTCCTGGGCTCACTCAGTGGGTTAAGGCTCTGGTGTTGCCATGAGCTGTAATGTAGTTCGCAGATGCAGCTCAGATCCTGTCCTGCTGTGGCGTAGGCCAGTGGCTGTAGCTCTGATTGAACCCCTGGCCTGGGATCCTCCATATGCCATGGGTATGACTCTAAAAACCAAAAAAAAAAAAAAATTGATATCTTGCCACCACCACCCTAAGGTCTTAGTTGAGGCTGCTATAACAGAATATAATAAACTGGGTGACCTATAAATAACAAAAAAATATTTCTCATAGTTCTGAAGGCTGGGAAGCCCAAGGTGAAAGTGCCAGTTTGTTTAATGTCTGGTGAGGGCCTACTTACTATGTACGTTCTCACATGGCAGAAGAGAAGCTAGGGAGCAATTTGGGGTCTCTTTTATAAGGCCACCAATCCCATACATGAGGGCTCCACCTGCATAACCTAATTAGCTTCCAAAAGTTCCACCTCCTAATACCTCCTAATAGTTATGTATTTCAACCTATAAGTTTGTTTATAGTTTAAACATATTAATGGGGGGGGGGCACAAACAGTCCAAAGAACCATGCCAATATTTACTGAAATCTTACCATTTGGCAGCGACCATGCTAAGAGGCTTTTATAGGCACTCTCTTATTTGCTCTTCACAACAAATCAATGTTGTCAGTTTTATGGGTGAGTCTTTACATACCTTGCATAGGTTCACACATAAACTGAGTGACAGAACTGGGATTTATACCTGGGCAGAACACTGGCAGACCCCTCAAGCATGGGAGTCCTATGCTTAACCATTACACAAAATGCCATCATATCATGGGATGGAACAATTGAATATTGTTAACAAAAATTATGCAGTTTATAAATTATTATTGAGCATGAACTATTTACAAAAAATTTATGGGGCGTTCCCTTCATGGCTTAGCAGTTAACAAACCTGACTAGCATGTGGATTTGATCCCTGTCCTCACTCTGTGGGTTAAGGATCTGCTGTTGTCATGAGGTGTGGTGTAGGTTGCAGATTCGGCTCAGATCCCATTTTTCTGTGGCTGTGGTATAAGTTGGCATCTGTGGCTCAAATTTGCCCCCTAGCCTTGGAACTTCCATATGCCGTGGATGAAGCCTTAAAAAAGCAAAAAAAATTATGAACTTAAAAGCAATGTGGATCACATTAGTTAATTCATTTTTTTAACAACCTTGCAGTAAGCATCTATAATTTGTCAGGCAGTGTACAGCTCAGACAGTGACACAATATAAATTATGAATTAATATTATCATTGTCATATGAAATATCTTTCATTTAGTAGAGAGGACTTTTTTTTTAGAATAGTGCATGTAAATATTTTAGAAAAATGTAACTCTGGACCTTACAATTCAGTTGAGAGGTTTTAGACTTCAAGTCTCCTTCAGGAAGATTAAACCCAAAAGCCTCTGGCCCTGTCTCACTGTAATGCCCCTTCCACCACCTTGAGTAGGGCCACTCACTCCATGCTAGGGAAGGAATGTCGCCCTTTCCTCACCCCACCTCTATATAACATGTTCCTCATGCAAATAAGCTATCCAGCATGGGAATATAAAAGCAATTGTAAAGTCAGTGTAAAGTGAGTCAAGCTCCCTTATTTACTCTAGCAGGCACACATACACATGCATGCACATGTGTTCTCTCTCTCTCTCTGAAAATGTACTTTCACTTTAATAAATTTGTAAAATGCTGGCTGTTTCAATGCTTTCCTAAGGCGGGGCGGGGACCAAGGACACTGCAATTCTATCATTCTGGAACAAAATCTATCAGAGACATGAAATTTTGAGTAATTATTTAGGAAGATCCAAAGAAATATATAATTTTTTGAGACACAGACATCAAAGTAAAACTCAAAATGATGTCCTAAGTTTGATAAGTGAAGAAGAAAACTGATGGGAAGCCAAATAGTAGTCTTCATGTAATATGAAAGATCATTTTTTCCCCTATGGTCGTAAGCAGCCTGCTGTGGCACACTGTGACAGATTCTCAAAGGAAGAAATGAGTAGTCTATATCCACTAAAGGCAGCACATCAAAAGGGCATAATCATGCATGACAAAGAGATAAATTTATGCAAAGCATTTCTTGCCTATGGAAATTGTCGGAGACTAGAATGCCAGAGGAGGCTGTGGGATGCCAGAGAATTCTACGAATAATAAAGAGAAGACAGGATAGGCAATTTCCTCTGAGTTTCTCTCCTTATTAAGCTTGGTTCATCTATGCTATATAGATTCTAAATATCTTTCTCACCTGTAAATTGGGTAAAGAGCCAAGTTTTGCTTTTACCCAAATAATCGTTGAGTAATGAAATAGGAGTTCTGTGGTGGCACTGTGTCCCTAGAGGAAGTAAAATGTAGAGGTGGGAAAGTAGCTTTAAGTGAATGAAAATACTCTTTACCAACCTCAAAATGTACACTTATTTAAAGAAGCCTCCTATACACTCACTTGAAGAAGTCTTAATGTTCCCACTGTGGCACAGGGTGTTAAGGATCTGGTAATGTCTCTGCAGTGGCTCATGTCACTGCTGAGGCACAGATTCAAGCCCCAGCCCAGAACAGTAGGTTAAAGGATCCAGAATTGCCATAGTTGAGGTGCAGGTTGCAGCTGCAGCTTGGATTCTATCCCTGGCCTGGGAACTTCCCATATGCCTAGGGTATGACCAAAAGAAGTCTCCTATTTTAGCATTTATCTTTTAAATATGCTTAAATAAGAATGACACTGGGGTGAGAACATCAGCTAAATTACACTTATTTCATCTGAAGAGGAGTTCACATTCGTATATCTGAATCTGTTGTCTCTTGTGTCACATTAAACATGAGAAGTTGGTAATTATCACTTATTTTACTCATAAGCTCTCCTATTGCTTGATGCATTTCATTAACTTAATTCTCTGCTGGTAACATAAACATATTCAGATAGGAATATATGTTGAATGTTTAAAAATGGATAATGTAGTGTGGGGGTTGGACTTGGGGAAGTGGAAAAAATAAAATTTGAGGCTCAGACTTTTGTGAGGATGGAAATAATCTTTTTGGTTTCTGATTTTGCTAAAAAGGAAGAAAGGAAAACAGGTCAAAATGAAATAAAATTTTAGAAGAACTCTCAATATTTGGACTCTGTAACCCCAACAAATTGTCTTTGTAGTTTAAGTGAAATATCTTATTATAGATTCTATAACTCAAATATGTAAGAAAATGGATAAATAGGAAGCAATTATATCCTAAAAAGTTTAAATAATCATTTCCCTGATAGATATGTAGCTATTGTTATTAAAGAAGTTATACTTCTACATTATACTCATAATAATTCTGAATATATGCCAAACCTCCAGTCATACTCAGTGCTTTTTATGCAATGCTTCTTGATTTTTCCCCTCTGCTATTATTTCTAGGGCTTTTTTGGTTCTTCTTCATGTTATCTTTTATATTGCACCCTTGGTGAAGAATAGTCAGGACTCTTCCAACTATGCAGAAAAAATAAACTTTTGATGGAGAATGTAAAAACAAACCAAACAAAAATAAAATCCCACATAATTTCAGATCACCAAATATAAAACTTTCTGATAAAAAAGAGTTTACCTTATTGTTTTGTGCTCAGAATCTACCCCTCACCCCAACACCCTTAGTTACATGAATATGTGGTAAAAACACCTTTCTAGAATATAAAAGTTTAAGATTTGATGGCTTCTCTGCATAAATTACTCCAGAAAAGTTAAAACTTCCTTTTATGGAAGATATTTTGCAAATTATATTTTTTGAATAAAATAATTGGTTTTTGTAATGTTGGTATAGACTTTAATGTCAAGGGAGAGGGTTGTGTGAAAGGATGGGAATTGTTCTTGAGCAAAAGTTTAAATATTCTTTTTAAGGCTTTTCATCCCAGAAATGAAGAAAAAAGATCAAAGCTTAGAAGAAAGATTATGAAAGTGTACTGATATTACCAAATAAAGTTTATGTGCCTGACACAAAATGAGGCCAAATAAACTGAAACATTGGGGTCTGGAGTTGTGGACTTTAAAAAAAATGCAAAACCTAAAAGTTGAGAGTTAAGTTTTATTTGGGGAAAAATTAGTACTTAAGCCCAGAATCCCCATATCAAGCAACCCTGAGAAAACTACTCCCAGTAGGTGAGGGGGTAGTCAGGATATATAGGACTTTTTGCAATGAATAGTAGGTAGTAGGAACAAAAGTTTACAGAAAATAGGATAACTCAAGTTAGGGAATTTGGTGGTTTCCTATGGGATGTTGTAAAGGTCTGGGATCACTGAAATCATTCCTTTGACATGCACCTCAGCTATCTGGGACCGATATCCTGTGTTTTCACAGCCTGAGTTTCCCTAGGGCTAGCTGTTAGGAGTGGCTGCCATGTGATGGCTGCTAGATGGTAGATAGTCTTTCATTCTTTCTTGAGTTCCCTCAGGACTCAATGGTTCACCCTTGGAGGTGGCTGTATTCACAGATGAATATGACATTCTTTGTTTTGTTGACTACAGCCCAGATGGCAGTATTTCAGATATCTCTGAATTACCACTCCAAAGAGACAGGAGGAAATTATATCAGTGTAAGTGATAAAGGTGAAGGGGGAGGTGTATACGGCCATGCACACATTTTACAAAAGTTTGCTGCTGGTCTTCTGAAGGTTACTACTAGTCATGAGGAGCAAACATCACCATGAAAGATTTTAGTGTTTTTATAGATATGAGGAGTTGGAAGAATCAGGCACATAAAATGTCCTAAAAATATCTAGCTATATGAAAATATATTCTTCCAGTCTTCCCAGAGCACAGAGTGCCTCACTCCTGGTCTCCACCTTGAGTTCTATTCAGGGGGTGTTGATGGTCAGCAGCTGAAATGGCTCATGATTTAATCCATGTAGAGCCAAATGGCAAGTGCCAAACTCCAGTTCACAGAGCACAGAAAGGTTTACTGCAGAGCCACGCAAGAAGAATGGGTGGTGTAAGCTCAAAAATCCAGAACTATCTGATGATTTGATAGGAGAAGTTTTTATAGGTGAAATTTGGGGTGAGAGCTGCAGGTTGTGTGACTTTCTTCTGATTGGTTGGTGGCGAGGTAACAGGGTGGGGTTCCAGGAATCCTGTGCTCAGCCTGAAGTTGCCATCCTCCACCTAGGGTCTTATTTCCTACAGAAGAATGGAAAGATAAATATTCCTTGAGGAGGAACTAGGATGTTGCCCCAAGGATGCGCTATTGTTTCTTGACTGCTCTCTCCTTCTTTCTGGTTCCCTCCTTTCCCTGATTAGCAAAAGTTTGAGTCTGCCTGTTGGAGCTCAGGAAAGATTAAGGAGGCTAAATGAAGCCTATTTTGTACAGATAAGAAATGGGGGACACTAAAACCTCTTGCCAGACTCTCCAAGAAAAAGAGAGAGAGAGAACCCAAATAAATAAAATAAGAAATAAAAGAGAAGAAATCTCAAAAGATACTATAGAAATACACACAAAAAAACCCCATAAGAGAATACTATAATTATATGCCAACAGATTTGACAATCTAGAAGAAATGGGCAACTTTCTGGAGACATACACCAGCCCTCCAAAACTGAATCAAGAAGAAATAGATCATTTGAACAGACATATCATTAGAAGTGAAATTGAACAGGCAATGAAAACACTCCCTACAAACAAAAGTCCAGGACCAGATGTCTTCACAGGCAAATTCTACTCAACATACAAAGAAGAATTTGTTCCCATCCTCCTTAAATTTTTCCAAAAGACTGAAGAACAAAGAACACTCCCAAAGACATTCTTTGAAGCCACCATCACCCTACTACCGAAGCCAGACAAATATATTACTAAAAAATAAAATTATTGGCCAATATTTTGATGATTATAGATGCAAAATTCTCAATAAAATTTTAGCCAACCAAATCCAACACATAAAAATGATCATACATCATGACCAAATGGGATTCATCCCATGTTCACCAGGATGATTCAACATTTGGAAATCAATCAAATATCATATACCACATTAACAAAAGAAAAGTGAAAAACCACATGATCATCTCAGATTCAGAAAAGCATTTGACAAAGTCCAACATCCGTTCATGAAAAAACTTTTACCAAAGTGAGTAGAGAGTGAACATATCTTAACATAATAAAAGCAAATATAGTACTAATGGAGAAAAGCTGAAAGTCTTCCCACTAAAATCTGGAATAAGACAAGGATTCCCACCCTCACCACTTTTATTCAACACAGTATTTGGAAGTCATAGCCACAGCAATCAGCCAAACAAAATAAATAAAAAGTATCCAAATTGAAAGAGAGAAGGTCAAACTGTCACAGTATGCAGAAGACTTGACACTACATGCAGAAAACCCTAAGGACTCCACATAAACACTATTTGAACTCATCAAAAAATTTAGCAAAGTAGCAGGATACAAGATTAACATTCAGAAATCAATTGCATTTTTTTATACTAACAATGAAATATTTGCAAAGGAATACAAATACCTTTTAAAACCATACCCCCCCCCCAAATTAAATGTCTAGGAATAAACCTGACTAAAGAGGTGAAAGACTTATACACTGAGAACTACAAAATATTAATCAAGGAGATTAAAGAGGAGTCAAAAAATTGGAAAGATATTCCATGCTCCTGGATTGCAAGAATTCATATCATTAATAGGCCATACTACCCAAAGCAATCTACAGATTTAATGTAATCCCTCTCAAATTACCAACATTTTTCAGAGAACTAGAACAATCCGAAAATTTATATGGAGTTATAAAAGACACAGAACTGCCAAAGCAATCCTGAGGAAAAAAAAACAAGCAGGATGCCTAACTCTCCCAGACTTCAGACAATATTACAAAACTAAACTAATCAAGACAGTATGGTACTGGTATGAAAACAGACATAAGAGCTAATAGAACAGAAGAGAGAGCCAAGAAATAAACCTGAATGCCTACTGTCAGTTAACCTTTGACAAGGGAGGCAAGAATATAAAATATGAAAAAGTATCTTCAGCAAATGATGCTGGCCAAACTGGACATCTGCTTATAAATCATTGAAAATAGAACATACCCTCACACTATGCACAAAAATAAATTTTAAAAAATGGATTAAAGACTTAAAAATAAGGCAAGACACCATAGAACTCCTAGAAGAAAACATAGGTGAAGCATTCATGGACATAAATAGTATAAATGCTTTCTTAGGTCAGTCTCCCAAGGTGATAGAAATAAAAACAAAAATAAACCATTAGGACCTAATCAAATTTACAAGATTTTGCACAGAAAAGGAAACCATAAAAGAAAAAAAAGACAACATCCAGAATGAGAGAAAATAGTTGCAAATGATACAACTGACCAGAGATTAATTTCTAAAATATACAAACAACTCATACAACTCAACAGAAGAAAAAAATTGAAAAATGGACAGAAGATCTCAATAGACATTTCTCCAAAGAAGACATATGGATGGGCAATAGGCACATGGGAAATGCTCAACATCATGAATTATTAGAGAAATGCAAATAAAAACTATAATGAGGTGCCACCTCACACCAGTC
The DNA here is from genome assembly GCF_016906955.1 of Phacochoerus africanus. Lineage (NCBI taxonomy): Eukaryota > Metazoa > Chordata > Mammalia > Artiodactyla > Suidae > Phacochoerus > Phacochoerus africanus. Next base: position 46,070,806 of record NC_062549.1, on the reverse strand, counting down.
AAAAAACATACCATTAATAAACCTACAAATAACAAATGCTAGAGACGGTGTGGAGAAAAGAGAACCCTCCTACACTGTTGGTGTCATGGTAAATTGGTAAAACCACTATGGAAAACAGAATGGAGGTTCCTCCAACACTAAATATAGAACTGCCATTTTATTCTGCAATCCCACTCCTAGGCATATATCTGGATGAAACTTTCATTCAGAAAGATGCATGCACCTCTGTGTTCATTGCAGCACTATTCACAAAAGCCAAGACATGGAAACAACCTAAATGTCCACTGACAGATGAATGGATTAAGAAGCCATGGTACATATTATATATACAATGGAACACTACTCGGTCATAAAAAAGAACAAAATAATGCCGTTTGCAGCAGCATGGATGGAACTAGAGACTCTCATCCTGAGTGAAGTTAAGTCAGAAACACAAAGACAAATACCATATGATATCACTTATATGTGGAAAGTAAAATATGGAATAGACAAACCTATCTATAGAACAGAAATAGAGTCACAGACATGGAGAATATACTTGTGGTTGCCAAGGAGAAGGCAGAAGGTTGGGATGGACTTAGGGTTTGGGGTTAGTAGATGCAAACTCTTATATTTAGAATGGATAACCAATGAGGTCCCACTGTATGTCACAGGGAACTATATCCAATCACTTGTGATAGAACATAACAGAAGATAATATGGAAAAAGTAATGTATATATGTGTGTGACTGGGTTACTTTGCTGTATAGCAGAAATATATTCCTTGAGGATGGACCGAGACCCTGCCCCAAAGTTGCACTATTGTTTCTTGTTTGCTCCTCTCCAGTCTCTGCATCCCATCCCTTCCCTGATTAGCAACTGTTTGAACCAGTCTTTAGAACTCAGGGAAGGTCATGGAGGCTGATATTTATTCCCTGAAAATAAGAAATGGGGGACACAGATAGGCTTGTGTGCCTAGGATCCCCCAGGACCCTGCTTAGTTTCAATATCACAATATAAACCTCACTAGTTTATTAATAACAGTTGGAATAAGTTTTAAAAAGCCTTCTTTTATCATTTTCCCCCTCAGTCTCAGGTAATAGAGATAGTATAGATAAGTATTCCTGAGAGCCCTAGTCCCCAGGCACAGGGAGAGAAAGAAAGTTCTCCTAGTAGGACTTGTTTGCTCAGGATCAGAACTATGAAAATATTTTTTTTCTTTTCTTTCAAGCTAGCATTCTCTAACAACTATATATTCAATTAAAGAGCCCAATTTGTCCCTTTTTAAGGGTGAAATTTTCCTTTAATTCCCAATTAAGTAGACACTTGAAAGTATAAGTTTTGTACATACATAAACTTGCCTGAGGTGTTAGTTGGTGGCGGACTTTCTGATGCCCCTCATTTCTCTGTTTGAGAGACTCTATTTCCAATTTTAAAGTTAAATTTGTCAGGGATAACATTTACCAGTGAAATTGTGTGGTGGGCCAGTGTGTTGCTAAAGAGCCTAACTCCTGCAGTTATCACCATAGAGTCATTTCAGCCCTTTTAGATGACCCTTGATAAGCAAGTATTTAATTAATGTGTGGGTTTCCCTATAGAACCACTGCAAGAGGACTCTGCCTCCACCACTCCTGTAAAGATCTCAGTCACCTGAAAAAGCCATAATTGACCAGGAGGAGTCCTGGGCCTTTTCTTCAGAGCAAACCCTCCCATGTGATACCTGCACTTTTATCCTGAAAAATTCTATTAAGGCAGCTAAATTGAGGGAAAGTGTCACATCAGCCTCTTACTTAACCACTCAGTCCATTCCACTTAGTTTCCTTCAACTGAGCAAACCCTGGTATTTTTCAACCAGGTCCCCATCCCAGTGTCTTTCTCCTGGGTGAGTATTGTCCCTAGTGTCTTTCAACCCCATCCAATATCTTTCAACTCAGTGGGTATTTCCCCATTTTCTTTCAACCCTCAGTATATTTCAACTGAGGGGGTAGGCACCCGTTGCCACCAAAAAAACCCCAAGGATCATTAACCAATGTGGAAGATCAAAGAACAAGAAGAGACTCACTCTAATTTGTCTTGGACTCCCTGAGGAGGCTAATGGGCTCAAGAGACCTCTTCTGATACCAAGGCTCCAGATCCTTACAGAGTTCATGTGAAAGAGAGAAGTCTGCTCTGGGTCACTTTTAGTTTCTAAAACTGTCAACTGACCAAAAAAAAAAAAAAAAAGCACACTTAAAAGTTGAGAGCTGTGTTTTATTTGGCAGACAAAACTGAGAACTTAAGCCCAGAACACAGCATCTCCAACAACACTGAGAGACTGCTCTGAAGAGGCAAGGTGGGAGGAGGGAACCAGTATACATGGGAGTTTTTGCAACAAAGACCAGGTAGTCAGAACATCAAACAATTACTGTTAAATAAAGAAAACCAGATATATCAAGTTAATGAATTTAGTGTTTGTCTATGTATGGAAAAATACAAGAATCTGGGATCAGTGAAATCATTCCTTTGTTATGCACCTCAGCTATCTGGAGCCAGTATCCTATGTTTTCTCATCCTGAGTTTCCTTAGGGTGCACTGTCTGGGTGTGGCTGCAGTGTCTGATAATTTGATGACAAGCACTATGTTCTGTTCTGAGTTCCCTCAGGGCTCACCCCTGGGGAGGCTGTAATGCAATGACTTGATGGCTGCAACATCCTTTGTTTACTGATATGGCAGGCAATATTTTTCATTCATATAATATAACCTACATTCAGTTTTCCCTCTTTTTAACATCTTATGTTAGTCACAACTAATGAACCAATGATGATATATTATTATTAACTAAAGTCCACATTTTATCAGTATTTCCTTCCTTTTAGAGTATTTGTTTGAACCATTGCTATACCTTGATTTTTACAATGGGTATTTTAATTGTATGGAAAATTGCTTTTTAGAAATCAATTCATACTAATACAAATGGATGCTCTGAATTAGTCTATAAGATACAGGGGGAAAAGGGTTTATTGAAAATCCTTTCTAACTTATTATACTATTTCTAGGCAGAGGTCTTGTGAATAAAAAATGAAAGAGGAAAATATTTCTCGAATTCTTCATTTTCACTGTGGGGTCAATGCAGGGCATTGCAACAGGTGGGCATTTTCTATTGGGACGGTATGAAGGGCAATGGTAGCCATAATAATGACAGCTTTTAAATACTGACAGGTCTTTTGAATTTCCATCATAAATGGAAATTTCCCTAAAGGATTAAGTTGAATCTTAATAGATTGTTGAGCAAAGCAAGCTCTGCAAACATGAAAGCATGTTGATTACTCTGGCAGATCTCAAATATTATAGATTTCCCTTACCTCATTCCGACCTCAATCCCTAGGCATGAGGTTTTTCTATAAGAACAAGGCTGGCTTCTTAGAAAGATATTCTGTTACACCAGAAGTACAGGTACTTATTTCCCATTGGCTTCTTTTCTCCTAAAACTCAATAAAAAAGCAGCGGGGCCCAGTTAATTTCCTTTACTTTGAAAGCTAAAATTAATCCTGAACATAAATATTAAAATGGTATTATGTCCAGTTTATGCTGAACAATGCAATGCTTTCTCTAGATTATTAAAAATAGCTGACATGGGCCTTTCAGTAAAGCATTTTCCATAGATTATTATTTTTTAAATTAAAGTGTAGTTGATTTACAATGTTGTGCCAATTTCTACTCTATCCATAGATTATTTTATTTAATCCTGTCAACAACCTTTGGTAACTACTATTATTATGTTCATTTTACAGGTGAGGAAATGGAGGCATAGAAGGTTCAATAACTTGCCAGAGTCAGTCACATACCTAGTAAATGGAATTAGGATTCAACTGGAACCCTGTGATTTTAATCATGTGGCTATAATATTTTTCTGTGGTCTTGGGGTACAGTAAAGTCAATACAGATATTTCATAAATGAATGAATAAATATGAATGAATGAAATACTTCCCAGGTAATGAATCCTTGAGTGAGGCATACCTTGTATGGGTCAAGCTTAGGAACTATTTCATTTATTCTTATCTTTTTACCTTAGCTAGGTTGTTCAGAATAGAATTTCTGAAGAAATAGAATATTTTTGAGCAATTTTGAGTTTTGAATAGGAAGACTAACTTAAAATGTACAAAAAAGGAAATTATTCTATATATAAAGGACAACATGAAAAAGTTATAGTGAAGGAATTAAAGAGAAAGAAAAGTAGAGCTAAAAATTCCTTGGATTGAATTGAAAGTGTCACTTGAAAATGGAAAGGCATTGCAGACCTACTGTCTCTGTAGGTTATGTGAATATGTGCAAAAAGCAATAAAAAATCATCAAAATTCAGTCATTGATGAATGTTTTTATTATTTGATTATAGATATTTGTACTGATCAGAATATAGAGAGAGGCCAAAGGCAGGAAGTTGGAAACAGAGGAGGCTTCATTCATCTGCAGCCTAGACAAATGACCACAGATCAAAAGAAGCTTTTAAGGAACACTCATCTTATTTCCTGCTTCTCTCACATACATACAAATACAACTCTGAAATTGTCAGTGGGAAACTGGTAGAGGGAGTGTTCGTTAATGTCCTTTTTTTTTTCTCCAGGATTCCACTCTTCAAGGAAGCTATCTATCATGTGTTTCTTTCCTCTTTTCCAGAAAAATCCTGTTGGCTTTGCCAGTAAAATCCTGCCAGTCTCTTCCCCTACTTTACAAAGTTCAAAATGTGCTTGCATACCAGAAACACAGCAAAACATCACAAAGCCAAATCCGCAGCCATGTATTATCCTTATAAACATGTCACAAGGAAGCTCAATTTATCACATCACATAATTTATAAATTAAAAAATAGCTGAAAGTAAGTTTCTTTTTCAGATTCAAGGAACCAAGTAAAGTGATCCCCTTCTTTATCTTAGTCCTATGCTATAACTACTACTTCTTTCCTGGTGACAATCATTTTACTCTTGTGGTTTACTCTTCATGGATATGCAGAAAGTCTCATAGAAGTCAATCTTCAACATTTTTTTAATGTGGGAAACTATTAAACCACCAGCTAAGTCATTTACAGAAGATACATTTTTAATAGGTGCTGTGGAATAATGAGAACCCTAAATTTATAGGTCAGGTTTCTAAGAATTTGTTTAACTAAGAGATGATGTATCCACATGCCAGTCTTTAAAAAAACATATTATTTTAAATTAAATTATTAAGTTTTAAATTGGCTGATGGTGAAAACATACTTCAGCAATAGCCATTAACAGAGACAAGGGCCCTGCTTTGGAGAAAGAAGTGGCAAGTAGAGTTTTTGGAAATAAGAAAAAAGGAAGCCATGTAGTTTCATGGTGGGGCCAGCATGGTAGGGCCAGCTGTTCTGATACCCCAGGAACTATTACAATATTATGCACAGCTCATAAAGCCAGAAATGAGGGGAGAGAGAGAGAGGAAGAGAAAGAGAATGTTTTTAAGGGGAGCATTCAGGTGCTTCAGCTATCTTCCCCTTGGCTATTCTAGTGGTGCATTTGCATCCTTAGGAAATGAACATCAGGAGCATAACAAAAACAACATTGAATCATATCGATACAAAATAAAAAAATCAAGTATGATTAGTGGGTATGTTAGGAGGGGAATTTTTTTTTTTTTTTTTTTACTTTTAGACAAATAAATTGATGAAAAAATATAATATGATTTACTTAAAAGTTATTATAGATGTTTTCTTGTCCCACTGGTTTAAGGTTTGGTTCCTATGAGGAGACCCAACTCAGACTAGACTGCAAACATAAGGAGGACAAGAACAAATTTCTCATGTTTACCACAGTGTCTCTAGTGCACAGTGCAACAGGCACCATAATAAATCTTGCTGAATAATAATGAGGGTACATCATAGATCCGTATATCATCTCTAATCTGAGGGACCTTGATGATGATGATGATGAATAATAACAATGATTTATTGAGTTCCTTTTATGTGCCAGGGACTGCACCATCAATTTACACATAGTATTTTACATTTCATTTAATCTTAGAAAGCATATATTATTACCACCATTTTCCAAATGAGAAAACTGAATTACAGGGTTAGTATTAAATACCACCCATTTCAGCCTACATCTAGGTCTGAAATTTTTGCTATTTATCTTTGGACAAACACATTCTGTAGCCACATTATGAACATAGAACTAAGTTGAGGAAAATATATAAAGGTAATATATATTCTTGGCTCTTAAGGAGACAGTTTAAGGTAAATAACAATGCTGGAGATATTGCAGGGTCAATTTGCTAGATAACTGGTACAGTAGATCAGTGCTATAATTTCAAAGGGGAAGAATTTGCAGTGTCTTGAAGATTTCAGAAAATACTTGGTGGGAGAAGTGTTGCAGTAGAGGGAACTTTCCTATCCTGGGACTGCCAAGTGAGGGGTCTTGACTTCAAGCAGGAAAGAATTAGAGTGAGGAGTTCCTGTTGTGGCTCAGTAGGTTGACGAACCTGACTAGAATCCATGAGGATGTGGGTTCAACCCTTGCTCAGTGGGTTAAGGATCCAGCGTTGCCGTGAGTTGTGGTGTAGGTCACAGACATGGCTCAGATCTTGAGTTGCTGTGGCTATGGCAGGCCAGCAGCTACAGCTCTAATTCATCCCCTATTCTGGGAATTTCCATATGCTGTGCGTGAGGCCCTAAAGAGACCAAAGACAAAAAAAGAAAAAAGAAAAAAAAAAGACTGAGATATAGTAAAGGGAAAGCAAGTTTATTTAGAGAGATACACATTCCATAGCCAGAATGCAGGTCACCTTAGAGAGAGTGGACCCCAGGTCATGCGTTTTTATGGAATAAGTAATTTCATAGCCTATGAGTGGGAGGAATACTTTTGCTATTTTGGGGAAGTGTGGGGATTTCCCAGGCATTGGGACACTGCTCACTTTTTTTTTTTATAGTGCTCCTTGAAACTGTAATGACACAAGTGGGAATGATTTTTAGTGTTACAATGAAGGTAAAATGAGCTACAAGTCAATGACTAGATCATTCTCAAAGTCACCTTGGTTTCAGTTGGTTTCAGCTGGTTCCAGCCAGTTCTTACTACCTCACAATAGCTGCATCCCTTTTAATGAAAGTGATGCATTAAATAGCATTATCTAGCATTTATTTCCTGCCTCTTTCCCTCCTGTCTCAAAGGAATCTTGGATTGGATGTTGAAATAAGACTAAAATTTAAATGGGGTTTGGGGAGAAGTGGGAGGACGTTATGAGAAGCTGAGAAGCAGGAACACACAATGTTGTCTTTATAAAATGAGGACACCAACGTAGCTGGAACAGGCTTCTTTGAGGACAATGCCCACTTAGAGAACTAAGTGAGATACAGTTTTGCAGATACAGTTGTTGGGACACAGGTGTTATGTCACTCAAATGCCCAGTTAAGGAGTTTGAAATGTATCCCATGATGACCCAAACTGTTTTAAAACATGCAATCTCCACTAACATTTTGATTGTCTTCCTTCCAGTCTTATTTACATGGGGGTATCTTATAAATAGGGATCATATTCTATGAATAGCTTGAAATACAAACACCAAATTAAAATTGAGTCTATATCCTAGCCACAGAAGTAGGTCTTGCTTCTTCACACCAAGGTGTGGGGGCCAAACTCTGGTCCTGGCATAATAAGTAAAGTTCATAAGTAAAGTACCCAAGTGGCTCAAAGTCATGTGTGCTCCTGTGAATATTCTACAGTCATGGTTTTTGCAGAACCGCTGGGCTGTATCTCATGGATAAGAGGTAGGGACAGTCAGAGCCTGCTGCTCTTCTTCAGTCAGGGCAACACCTCTTCCAAATGTTTATTAAATTAGTTATACCTACATTTTTATTTGAAAGATAAATCCTACTGATAAAATACCTATGAAAACTTCTACTCCTTAGCAAAAACAGACCAGTATCATCATTGCAGTCCATGGAGCAGGATCTCTTTAAAGATAAACAATACCATATTTACTGTGAATGCTTTTAGTTTGTCATTTGCCTTAAAACTTGCTTATGGTTTTTGACATCTTAAATTTTTAAAATATTATGTAGTTAAAATTAACTTTTACTTTGTGATTTCTTTCATAAGTTTTATTTAGAGAAATTTCTCTCATTATTCAGGAGAAATCTGCTTACATTTTTCCTAAGTTTTACGCAGTTTCTTCTTTTCAACTCTTTAAAATATTTAATTTCAACTCTTTAAAACATTTGGAAAATTTGGAATATGATGTTAGGGTTTATTTAGTTATTTATTTCATAAAGAGTCCTTTACCAATTCCATTTATTGAATAATCTTTTCTACCACTGTTAATGTGAGTAGTTCACATATAAAGGATTTTTTTTGTCTTTTTTTTTTTGCCATTTCTTGGGCTGCTCCCATGGCATATGGAGGTTCCCAGGCTAGGGGTCCAATCAGAGCTGTAGCCACTGGCCTACACCAGAGCCACAGCAACACGGAATCTGAGCCAGGTCTGCGACCTACACCACAGCTCATGGCAATGCTGGATCCTTAACCCACTGAGCAAGGCCACGGATCAAACCTGCAACTTCATGGTTCCTAGTCAGATTTGTTAACCACTAAGCCACGACAGGAACTCCTACAAAGGATTTTTATACAGGACCAATTATGCTTTATTAATTATTTTATAATTATTTTATTAATTATTAGTCTCTTTGTCAATACTTATTTTGTTTGGAGGTATCAGCAGTATCCAGCCCTATGCCTGACTCAGAAAAATGACTAGCTGTTTCAATTTATCTTTTTTTCCCCATATGAATTTAAAAGTGTTTTTAAAGCTTCTCAGCCCTTACCGTCACCACTACTCTCCTCAAACACTCTCCAAATTGTGTTTAGAGTATTGATGAATAGCTTTGTCATTTTCTTTTCTTTTCTTTTCTTTTTTTTTGTGGCATCTTTGCCTGGTTTTGGTATCGGGGGAAGGTGACCTCGTAGAATGAGTTTGGGAGTGTCCCTTCCTCTACAATTTTTTGGAATAGTTTCAGGAGGAGAGGTGTTAGCTCTTCTCTAAATGTTCGATAGAATTCGCCTGTGAAGCCATCTTGTCCTGGACTTTTGTTTGTTGGAAGTTTTTTAATCCCAGTTTCAATTTCAGTTCTTGTGATGGGTCCATTCATCTTTTCTATTTCATCTTGGTTTAGTCTTGAAAGACTGTACTTTTCTAAGAACTTGTCCATTTCTTCTAGGTTTTCCATTTTATTGGTGTAGAGTTGCATATAGTAGTCTCTTATGATCCTTTGTATTTCTGTGATGTCCGTTGTTACTTCTCCTTTTTCATTTCTAATTTTATTGATTTGAGTCCTCTCTCTTTTTTGCTTGAGAAGTCTGGCTAAGAGTTTATCAATTTTGTTGATCTTTTCAAAGAACCAGCTTTTTGTTTCATTGATCTCATCTATGGTTTTTTTTGTTTGTTTCTATTTCATTGATTTCTGCTCTGATCTTTATGATTTCTTTCCTTCTACTAACTTTGGGTCTTGTCTGTTCTTCTCTCTTGAGCTACTTTAGATGTAAAGTTAGCTTGTTTATTTGAGCTTTTTCTTGTTTCCAGAGGTGGGCTTGTATTGCTATAAACTTTCCTCTTAGACTAGCTTTTGCTGCATCCTATAGGTTTTGGAGTGTCTTATCTTTGCTGTCATTTGCTTCTAGGTATTTTTTAATTTCCTCTTTGATTTCTTCAGTGATCCATTGGTTATTTAGTAGCATGTTGTTGAGTCTCTACATGTTTGTATTTTTGGAGTTTTTTCCTTGTTGTTGATTTCCAGTCATATAGCATTGTGGTTGGAAAAGATGCTTGATATTATTTCAATTTCCTTAAAGTTACTGAGGTTTGATGGTAGCCCAGGATATGATCAATCTTAGGGAATGTTCCATGTGTACTTGAGAAGAATGTGTATTCTGTTGCATTTGGATGGAATGTCCTATAAATATCTATTAGGTCCATTGGGTCTAATGCTTCATTCAGGGCCTGTATTTCTTTATTGATTTTCTGTCTGGATGATCAGTCCATTGCTGTAAGTGGGGCGTTGATGTCCCCCACTATTATTGGGTTATTGTCAATTTCTCCTTTTAAGGTTGTTAGCAGTTGCCTTGTATATTGTGGTGAACCTACACTGGGTGTGTAGATATATAAAATTGTTATATCTTCTTCTTGGATTGATCCTTTGATCATTACATAGTGACGTTCCTTATCCCTTAAAATATTCTTCATTTTAAAGTCTATTTTGTCTGTTATGAGCATTGCTACTCCAGCTTTCTTTTGATTCCTGTTTGCATGGAATATTTTCTTCCATCCTCTCACTTTCAATTTGTATGTGTCCCTAGAAGTGAAGTGGGTCTCTTAAAAAAAGCATATAGATGGGTCTTGTTTTTGTATCCATTCAGGCAGTCTATGTCTTTTGGTTGGGGCATTTAGTCCATTAATATTTAAGGTAATTATTCATATGTGTGTTCTTCTTGCCATTTTATCAATTTCTTTGGATTTGTTTTTGTTGCTCTTTTTTCTTCCTTTCTTCTCTTGTTCTCTCCTCTTGAGGTTTTATGACTATCTTTAGTGTTGTATTTGCGTTGATTTTTCTTGTTTTTGTATCAACTGTAGATTTTTGGTTTGCAGTTATCCTGAGGTTTTGATATGAGTCTATATATATATGAGATTGTTTTAAGTTGTTGGTCTCTTAATTGCAAGTTCATCTCCAGTGTCCTGCATTTGTACCCTCGTCTTCTCACGATTTCTGATTTTGGTGGCATAATTGTGCATGGATGATTTCCTATCTTTACTGTATATATACCTTTACTGGTGAGCCTTATCATTTGTCGTATGTTTGTTTCCTGCTGCTATCTTTCTTTTCTGCCTAGAGAAGTTCCTTTAGTATCTGTTGTAAAGCTGGTTTAGTGTTGCTGAATTCTCTTAGCTTTTGCTTATCTGTGAAGGTTTTGATTTCTCCTCCAAATCTGAGTGAGAGCCTCGCTGGGTAAAGGAATCTTGGTTGGAGGTTTTTTCCTTTCATCACGTTAAGTATATCATGCCATTCCCTTCTGGCCTGCAGAGTTTCTGCTGAAAAATCTGCTGATAACCTTATCAGGGTTCCTTTGTATGTTGTTTCTTTTCCTTAGCTGCTTTCAATATTTTCTCTTTGTCTTTATTTTCGGTCAGTTTGATTAATATGTGTCTCAGTGTATTCCTCCTTGGGTTTATTTTATATGGTACTTGTTGCATTTATTGGATTTGAGTAAGTGGCTTCTTTCCCATGTTAGGGAGGTTTTCAGCTATTATCTCTTCAAATATTTTTTCTGTCCCCTTCTCTCTCTCTTTTCCTTCTGTCACCACTATAATAGGGATGTTGGTGCATTTAACATTCTCCCAGAGTTCTTTGAGACTCTCTTCATTTGTTTTCAATCTTTTTTCTCTTTTCTGTTCTACACCCATGATTTTCACTAATCTGTCCTCCACCATGCTTATTCATTCTTCTGCCTCCTGTATTCTGTGGTTGGCTGCTGCTAATGAATTTTTTATTTCAGTTATTGTAATTTGCATCTCTTCTTAAGTTTTATATCTTGTGTCTCTTTGCTCATTGCTTTCTCTAAGTTATCCATCTTTGCCTCCAGTTTATTTCCAATGTCTTGCATCATGTTCAGCATCAACAATCTAAAGTCTTTTTCCTGGAGGCTGAGAATCTCCTGATCACTTAGCTGTTTTTCTGGGTTTTTTTCTTTCTCCCTCATCTGAGTTATAGTCCCCTGTCTTTTCATTTTTATAGGTTTTTGGTGTGGTGACATTTTTACAGATAATAGACTTGTAACCTCTCTTACTTCTGGTGTCTGCCCCACTTGTGACTGAAATTGGTATGGGGGCTTGCTGTAGACATCCTGATGGGAGGGACTGATGGTTTCCCACTGGTAGGTAGAGCTGATTCCTATCACTCCGGTGGGTGAGGCTTTGTCTCTGGGTGTGATTAGAGGCAGCTGTGTGCCTGGGAGGTCTTTAGGCAAACTGTTTACTGATGCATGGGGCTGGAATCCACCTGGATTGTTTGGCCTGGGGCTCTTCAGTGCTGATGGGTCAGTCCAGATTTTCCCCAAATGGCCTCCTCCAGAGAAAGGGATGCTGCTGAATATTTCCAAGAGCTTTGCTTCCAATGTCCTTCCCCAACAACAAGCCACATTCACCCCTGTTTTCCCAGGATGTCCTCCCAGAACTGCAGTCAGGTTTGACCCAGATTCCTGTGGAGTCTCTGCTTTGTCCTGGGACCCAGTGCACTTGAATGTCTGTTCTCTTTTTCCCCAGGTCCTGTGGATCCCCTGAGCACAAGCCCCACTGGCCTTCAATGCCAGATGCTCTGGGGGCTCTTTCTCCCAGTGCCAGATCCCCACACGTGGGAGTTTGATGTGGGTCTCAGAACTATCACTCCTGTAGGTGAGTCTCTGTGATACAGTTATGTTCCAGTGTGTGTTGTTTCCCACCCAATAGGTATGGAGTTGCTTATGTCATGTAATTGCCCCTCCTACCTCTTGATGTAGCCTCTTCTTTGTCTTCTGGAGTAGGATATCTTTTTGAAAGTTTCCAGTCCATTTGGTTGAAGATTGCTCAGCATTTGGTTGTAAATTTTGTTGTTTTTATGAGAGAAGTTGAGCTTCAGTCCTTAAAAAAAATTACAGACCAATTTCACTGACGAACATAGATGCAAAAAATCCTCAACAAAATACTAGCAAACCGCATCCAACAATACATTAAAAGGATTGTACATCATGATGAAGTGGGATTTATCCCATGGATGCAAATATTCTTCAATATCCACAAATACATCAGTGTGATATACCACATTAACAAACTGAAGAATAAAAGCCATATGATCCTCTCAATAGATGCAGAAAAAGCCTTTGACAAAATGAAACACCCATTTCTCATAAAAACCCTTCAGAAAGTGGGCATAGAGGGAACCTACCTCAACATAATAAAGGCCATATATGACAAACCCACAGCAAACATCATTCTCAATGGTGAAAAGCTGAAAGAATTCCTGCTGAGATCAGGAACAAAACAAGGATGTCCGCTCCCACCACTACTATTCAACATAGTTTTGGAAGTCCTAGGCACAGCAATCAGAGAAGTAAAAGAAATAAAAGGAATCCAAATTGGAAAGGAAGAAGTAAAACTATCACTATTTGCAGATGACATGATACTATACCTAGAGAATCCTAAAGACTCTACCAGAAAACTGTTAGAGCTCATCCATTAATTTGGCAAGGTCGCAGGATACAAAATTAATACACAGAAATTGACAGCATTTCTATATACTAACCATGAAAGATCAGAAAGAGAAATTAGGGAAGCAATCCCATTTCCCATCACATCCAAAAGAATAAAATACCTAGGAGTAAACCTACCTAAAGAGACAAAAGACCTGTACTCTGAAAAGTATAAGCCACTGATGAAAGAAATCAAAGATGACACAAATAGATGGAAAGACATACCATGATGCTCTTGGATTGGAAGAGTCAATATTACCAAAATGACTCTACTACCCAAGGCCATCTACAGATTAAAGGCAATCCCTATCAAATTACCGAGGACATTTTTCAGAGAATTTGAACAAAGTATTTTAAAGTAAGACCCAGAATAGCCTAAGACAACCTGAAAAAGAAAATGGAGTTGGAGCATTCGGGCTCCCGGACTTCAGACTATACTACAAAGCTACAGTCATCAAAACCATATGGCACTGGCACAAAGACAGAAATATAGATCAGTGGAACAGGATGGAAAGCCCAGAATTAAACCCATGCACCTACAACCAACTAATCTATGACAAAGGAGGCAAGAATATACAATGGACAAAGGACAGCTTGTTCAATAGGTGGTCCTGGACAGCCACATGTAAAAGAATGAAATTAGAACAGCAAAAACAAAAATAAACAAATGGGACCTAATCAAACTACAAAGTTTCTGCACAGCAAAGGAAACCCTAAACAAAACGAAGAGACAACCCACAGAATGGGAGAAAATCTTTGCAAATGAATTGACTGACAAATGATTAATCTCCAAAATTAATACCAAAAAAACAAATAATCCCATCAAGAAATGGGTAGAAGATCTAAACAGACAGTTCTCCAAAGACATATGGATGGCCAAAAAACACATGAAAAGATGCTCAACATCACTCATTATTAGAGAAATGCAAATCAAAACCACTCTGAGGTACCACCTTACACCGGCCAGAATGGCCATCATCCAAAAGTCTACAAACAATAAGTGCTGGAGAGGGTGTGGAGAAAAAGGAACCCTAGTACACTCTTGGTGGGATTGTCAATTGGTGTAACCATTGTGGAAAACAGTATGGAGATTCCTCAGAACACTAAAAATAGAACTACCATTTGATCCAGCAATCCCACTCCTGGGCATCTATCCAGAGAAAACCATGACTTGCAAAGACACATGTACTTCAGTGTTCATTGCAGCACTATTTTCAATAGCCAAGACATGGAAACAACAAATGTCCATTGACAGAGGAGTGGATAACGAAGATGTGGTATATATACACAGTGGAATATCACTCAGCCATTAAAAGGAATGAAACACTGGCATTTTTGGCAACATGGATGGACCTAGAAATTATCATGCTGAATGAAGTCAGTCAGACAATGAGACCCGACATCAAATGTTTTCAGTGACATGTGGAATCTGAAAAAAGGACAGAATGAACTTCTTTGCAGAACAGATACTGACTCACAGACTTTGAAAAATGTATGGTCTCCAGAGGAGACAGTTTGGGAGCCGCTGGGGGTATGGGATGGAAATCCTGTGAAACTGGATTGTGATGATCATTGTACAACTATAAATGTGAGACTTTAAAAATATGAATAACAAGCTCTGCAAATCCAGCTGGTCAGAAATTACCTTGACAAACATGTTTCATATTTTATATAAGTGAAATTTTAAAGAAACTTTGTTTCTTTTTATAAACTATTTTCCCTCATTATATATTATAATTTCCCTTCCAAAGACACTGAAGAACACATAATCAAGTTATCTGAATTTGAAGCAGTTTTCTGAATTAAAAAAGAGTTGTCTTACACCCAAGTATAGACTTATTCATGAAAAAGTTTCATATAAATGAAAGTGTGTAAAGAGAATATTATTGTCCTATTGTTCTCATCATAACTGGGTGAGAGGGAAGGTTTACCTTCTCTTCAGGTGATCTTCAACTGTTAGTGGTTCTATACACTAGTCTTTTAGACTAGGTGCTGAAGTATCGCTGAAAGAACACCAGATGGGGTAAGGAAGTGCAGACTGTGATCTGGCTTTGACTCCTCTCAAACATGACACCATAAGAATTAAAGTTTACCACGTTCTGTTCCCTTTCATACATATATATATACATATATATATATATATATATATATATCCATCTCAATTTAACTCACTTTTTCATTTGATATGTTTTATTTTCTACCTACAATGTGCCACATTCAGTGTGGTATGCTAGGGATGTACTGATAGTACTTCAAAAGGGTGATGATGACAATGAAGCTGGAGAGAAGTAGATGTACTTACTATATTGTTCTAAGTTTCAAATGAGATAGTGCAAGTAAGCATTATTTCAAGATATAATTTACATTTATGAAAATTTAAATTTTTAGTATTTTGTTTCTCATTTCCTATCATTATAATTCCAGTGTCCTGACATATCTATTTGAAGAGACTTATAAATATTCCTTTCCAAATAACCAAACTGTCTATTAAAGGAGAACTTATTAAATAAATGAAAGTACTTCTATACATAGGGATACATAAGGATAAATAAGGACGATAACCTTTTTGAGCACTTAATAGATGACAAGGATGACTCTAAATGCTTTTGTTTATACATTAGATTGCTTAATTTTTAATCACACCCTTGTGAAGGAATAGAATAACATAGAGGGTAATTTGCCCAAAGTTTCAGAGCTAAAAAGAAATGGAATTGGGATTTGAACCCAGGTGACTTGGGCCTTAATATCCACACTTAACACTAGTCCTTTCAACAGTCAGTCAGAATGAACAAAGCAGCTCCTTGTATAGTGGAAAGAAAAGCTCTCCAAGATATTTTATGAAGCATGGAATGTTTACTATTTTCTAGAAGAAGGAAAATATAGAAAAAAAAGAGGAAAGCCAAATAGAAAACATACATGCATATGTATAGACTATCTCTGGAAGGATACACAAGAAAATGTTAACTGTGGTTATTTTCTGGAATGGCTTCTGGGTAGCTGGAGAACAAAGATGGAAGACTCAGTCTTTAAAGCTCTCTGGTGTCTTTTGAGTTTTGTGCTGTGTGCATTCATTATCAATTTAAGAAGTAAATATATTTTAAAAATTTAACTCCTCATAATGAATCCTCCTAAAGCAAATAACAGCCTTATAATATACTTTTTATCCCCCAGTTGATATAGTTTGCAATTGCAGGTTCATGTTTGGGGTGCCTAGAATGCTTGACTTGAGGATAACAACATCTGGTAATTTCTGTGACCTGCATCACATGTAGCAAGCAACATTAAAAAGAAATGGCCTTAGCCTGCTCACTGACAGACTTTCCCCCAGAAGTTCAGCCCAGGCTACCCAGAAGTCCTCTCTCTGTGGCCTCTCAGTCCAGGTCAGCACTCCTAATGTTTAGCAAGCTTGAAAGAGCAAAGAGGAAGAAATTATGCAGTGACAGGCATATAGAGGTTGTCTGATAAATATTTTTGAATGAATGAGCCAAAAAGAAGAAAAAGTAGTTCTATAGAGTTATGTACCTCGTACCTATACAATATGAGGTTGATTTTCACTTTGGTCTAATAAACTTACCCTAAATCCTTTCTGAAACAAGTTCCCAGAATGATTGAGCATGAGCCATTAGCTTGCAAGTTCTCAATGTTACAAAGAATTCTATTTAACTTATCTTTTCCCCCAGGGGTAGGTAGGTGGGTGTGAGTATGGGAACAGGCTTTTAACTTTGTGTATAACTTGTACCATTTATACAGTCCATAAAAATCTTTGAAAGTCATGAAAGCAAAACATGATGACCTACTTAGGATTATAATTTTAAATAGGAACTTGTAGCACCGGAAATCAAGATAGAAAATTTAGTTTGTGGTTTTAAGATCAGTTTGGCTACCAAGAAAGACAAGGCTCTAAGGCACTTTAACTCATTGAAGGATGGCAAAAATAGCATATATAAGATGGATTCATGCATTTAAAGGTGTCAGAGCCCAAATTAAGTTTCTGGTTCTGATGAGATGACAGTTTAAGAAAACAGAGGCACTCCACTTTTAAACAAAGCACATATCATAAATTGTATTATTTCCAATTTTCTCTGTTCTCCCTAAACATTGCCATGGAGCTTGAAGTAGTCCTTCTCTATAGGAAGAATATCCTTCCTCATTCCAATTATATCATGCTTGAGCATGTGCCTGGTTTTGGTCAGTGGAATGTGAATGGAAGAAAATTATGGGATGTCTCAGCAGAAGTCTTAAGACATCTGCCATACCTCTCTTTTCCCTCTGACCCTAGGATGGCATGTACCAGAAAACACTGTTCTTTCAGCATGGATTGGGAATAAAGAAGGCATTTGGAGTAGACTCTGAAACAAATTGCTTTGTAACATAAGCAGGAAGTTAATCTTTATTGCAGTAAGCACTAAGATTTGGGAGTTGTTTGTTACTGCAGTATAATTTAATGAAAACTGACTGAACAGAGTGATAACGTGAATAGCCATGCTTGCTGCAGGAAAATTTTATATGGGAAAAAAGAAGGTAGTAAAACATAAATTTCTACCAGCATCCTTACTCCTTCCAGCTGGATGGTCGATGGGCCTTGCAATGGAGTTGGCTCCTGTTGTGGCATGCCCAGATCAGAGATAAATGGGAGGGTGACCTGGGCATCTGAGCTCTAGGTTGGACTGCTCTCTGCCTTTGGCCTCTGTGCTTGCACAAATAAACTATGCAGACTCAGAGAGTGTGTTTAGCCATCCATCAGACACAGTCATCAAAGCTTCTATGAGAAAATATTTGAATCCATGAAAGCTGTGTTGGGAAGTAAATGTTTTAAAGCAGAATGTTGATAGTCTTGATGAGGTTAATGGGCATTGGCAGTTTTCTCAGTATCCATTGGGGATTGCCTACTCTTGTGAACATGGTAGGACTTAGATATACATCAAGGAACACACACAAAGGGCCAGAAAATAACCATTTTATGCTGTCACAACTACTCAACTCTGCCAGTATCCCAGAAAAGTAGTCAATTCACAATATGCAGTGAATAATCATTGCTGTGTTCCAATGAAATTTTACTTACAAAAACAGGTGACTGGCCAGATTTGGCCTATAGGCCATAGTTTGCTAGCCCTTGATCTAGTAGTAAAGAAAATAGAACTTTGTTCCACTGATATCACACTCAGAAATTTGGTATCAGTTGAAGAGAAGTTCTTGTACACACATCATCCATAAACTTGAAATGATCTTTCTCCCTCAAGAAGCCATTAAAATCATGAAGGGAATTACGCTGGAGAACTATTGGGAAAGGTCAATGACAAACCCTATGTCATCAGACACAATGAAAGATCCAGATGCTTGGCATGGATGACCTACAGCCTTACCACAGAGTTTGAGGACCTGAAGCACCAATCTATGAGAGAACATGAAATATACAGTGGCATGAATACAGGTTATGAAAACACAAACAATACTGGAGTTAGGGAGAAATTGTTTTGTAGTTGTTGTTATTATTTTTTTTATTTGCTTTTTAGGCCTGCAACTGCAGCATATGGACGTTCCCAGGCTAGGGTTAAATCAAAGCTGCCAGCCTATGCTTTGACCACAGCAAAGCCATATCTAAGCCAAGCGTGCAACCTATGCCACAGCTCACTGGCAATGCCAGATCCTTATCCCACTAAGTGAGGCCAGGGATCGAACCCACATCCGCATGGATACTAGTTGGGCTTGTTACTGCTGAGCCACAACAAAAACTCCCCAGGAGCAACCATTAGTAGGAATTCATTATTCTTCCCTATATTTTTATGGTGTGAATATTCATTTTACATTCGGGTTGTCAAAGAGAACGTGGTCTCAGTACATCTCAGGAGAGTAATCATAATTTGATTTAGGAAAGAAACACTAGGATAAGGATTTATTTGCTCTATCTCGGCCTTTTTTGTTACTTTTCTTGAGATAAAAAATATTTTATGTTCCAAGAAAGAGGGGTTTTTTTGCTAAACAAGAAATGAAGTTAAATATTTGATATTCTTTTTTCAAAGTCCAAACATTGAAATATAAGTTTCTTTGGAGTTTTGATCATGAAATTTGTTGCAATCATGGACAGAACATTCTTCTTAACTTCTTCAGAAAGAATGCTATTCTCAGAGCAGCACTATTACATTTTAGAGCCCTAAGGATGAGCTGAAGAGTTTTCAGCTTTCACAAATTATAGCTTTAGGAGTTTCCATTGTGGCGCAGCGGAAATGAATCCAACTAGGAACCATGAGTTACAGGTTCCATCCCTGGCCTCACTCAGTGGGTTAAGGATTCAGCGTTGCTTTGAGCTGTGGTGCAGTTTGCAGATGAGGTTCGGATCTGGCGTTTCTGTGTCTGTGGCTTAGGCTGGCAGCTATAGCTCCCATTAGACCCTAGCCTGGGAACCTCCATATACTGTGGGTGCTGCCCTAAAAAGACAAAAGAAAAACAAATTATAGCTTCATAGACTTCAGAAATTCTATTAGTTCTATTACATATTGCCAGTGGGTTGCTGACCCTTCAATTGGTCCTTTGCCTTGAGTTGCACACAAATATCAATCAAACAAAACCAGGTTCAGTGAAGCAGAGCAGAAAATTTATTCATTGATCAAGGAATGGATAAAGAAGAGGTCATGCTCTAAAAACATCTCCCCAAAAGGAGCAGAATAATAGAATTTTAAGGGGTAGGAAGTAGACATGTCATCAGGGCCATAGGAAATGGGTGGAGATTTCCAGGGGCAGCCAGGGGCATGGACAGTCATCTTCCATGCTTCTTTGCACAGAGCACAGATTGTGCCCAGCAGAGTACAAATCCTCCCCTTGGGTGGAGATCTTTGCATGGTAATGAAGCAAAGGTAACTTTCCAATGCCTCGCATGTATGTTCCTATGGTCAAGTTAGAGCTGGCTCAATGTGATTGACAACTTCATATCTCTAAAAGCACCAACCTCAAAGCATCTCTGCCAAATACCAGTTGCTTTGAAACACAGAGAAAAATCGAGACCAGGATCCTTTAGCTGTCAGAGGCTTATATGGTCACAGTTCTGGAGTATGGTTTCTTACTATGCACTTTGGTAATAGTGCAGGTGATAGTGGTAGAGGTGGTTGCCCGATCATGCAGTGAGAAACACAGGAACACTGATTCTTTTTTACTGTATCCGGTGTTGCTGCTGTAACTTTGGGACAAAATCCTACCTGCCTACAACCATGAACATGTACTCCTAGTTTATTTACCACATTTTATTTCCAACTAGTCAGAGGTCTTACACTTAATTTAGGACATGTTTAGTAGGTGATTTTAATCATATCTATATAACAAGTAACAAGATATATCTACATCATTTTAGTTTCTGAATGTAAAATAGGATATACATTTCCTAGTTTATGTTGTAACCAAACCAAACCAAACATTTTTGCTTTTTCAGAGGAAATGCAGGAGAAAAAAATGTTATTTCCTAATGTCATGTTTTGCCTGAGGTTTTATGTTAAAATAATTTTGACAGAAATATAGATATAAAATCTGAATTCTGCAACCTTTCTTATGTTCTTAATTTCTAATATTACATCTTTGTTAGTGTAGCTTTTGAATACAGCAAAAATAAAGACTTTGTATAGAGGGATCAAATACTATAAATTTGAATATATTAAGAAAAGATGGGTAGTTCCTGTTATGGCTCAGTGGGTTAAGAACCTGACTAGTATCCATGGGGATATGGGTTCAATCCCTGGCCTTGCTCAGAGGGTTAAGGATCTGGCATTGCTACAAGCTATGGCATAGGTCAAACTGAGGCTCAGATCCCATGTTGCCGTGGCTGGAAACTGTAGCTCAATTCCAACCCTAGCCTGGGAACTTCCATATGCCGCAAGTGTGACCCCCCCAAAAATAAAAGAAAAGAAGGAAAAGGTGTAACCTACGGCAATATATAATTTAAATACGATTATATTCAAATTAATAGTGGTTTCCATATTTTAAAAAACAGCTCTACCAGGTACAATATACTGATGTCTAATTTGTAGATAATTAGTGATACTTTGAGCTATTAATATAAAAGTTATATCTCTTGTTCAGGAATATAAAATTCAATTGTAACAGTGTTCAAAGGAGAAAATCAGTTACATGCAGAGGCACAGCAAAATGATCAGAAGACAAATGTAGGTCTGCTTGTTGGTTTTGCCATTCATGTGAACTTTCTTAGGTTAATTAACCTCTATTCCTCTATAAAGTAGGAAGAAAAATATCCACCTGCACAATTGTTATAAGAATTAAGTAAGGCAATATTTATAAAATATTGAGCTTAACTACACACTGAGAATATGTTGATTCCAATTCCTTTATACTGTTTAACTAATTATATTCCCGACTCCTGCACTGAAATATGTTTTTTTTTTCCTATAAGGATTTAAGTATTCTCTATTCCTTTTTGTTGTTGTTGTTGTTATTATTGTTGTTGTTGCTATTTCTTGGGCCGATCCTGCGGCAAATGGAGGTTCCCAGGCTAGGGGTTGAATCGGAGCTGTAGCCACCGGCCTACGCCAGAGCCACAGCAACGCGGGATCGGAGCCGCGTCTGCAACCTACACCACAGCTCACGGCAACGCCAGATCGTTAACCCACTGAGCAAGGGCAGGGACCGAACCCTCAACCTCATGGTTCCTAGTCGGATTCGTTAACCACTGCGCCACGACGGGAACTCCTCTATTCCTTTTTATATTACTTCATGTATTTGTTTCTGATATGTTCTTTCTATAGTATCAAAAAATGTATGGCTAGAGAAGAAAAGTCATATTTATTAAACAAAATTTCATTTCTAATTTAAGGCCTAACAATGATAATGAGCATTGCATTTGGGTCACCAAATATTTAACCCAAATAGTTTGTTTTGTTACATTATCTTTAAAGGTTAGTTTTTAAATATTGCTTTACTTTATAAATCCTAGAAATAAAAAGCATACCTCATCTTGAATCCTGCAGCATAACCCGATCCTAGCTAACTATTTTTATTAGCCTTGATTTAAGTACTGTGTGTTCATTGTAGATGCATTAGAAAATATGGATTCAAAAAAGAAAAAAATCATAAATCTACAAATCAGAATAACCACAGATTATAATATATATAATGCGATATTTTTACTATTTTATCACTCTAAAATAAGTGATGACGATCTCTCTCAGCCAAATATACTTCTATAATATAATTATCTTGCTGCATCATATTTAGTTGTTTGCGTGTATTATAATTTAGGCAACAAATCACTATTTTTTAGTATTTAGATTATTCAATTACTTTAATTATAAAAATGCTGCCATTAGTATCCATTTTTATAAAACTATTTCCTTAGTTTGAATTCCGACATTGCCTGAATTCCAACAGATTTAAAATTCATCATAAATTTTCACATGGAGCCTCATAGCTAATTTATTTCTGTGTTCTAAAAAGCCTTCTATACAGATCTAATTTATTGTAGCTGGCAGTGCAGACATGCAATTCATAAATTCTTTTTGTGTACTGTCAGTGTTTCATAACACCTATCTTCCAATTAATCCTGCCAAAGTTCTTTTAAAAAAAAATTGTAGTTGTCCCCAAATCAAGTTTTTTCCATCACTCATTTATTTATTTATTCAAACAGTAGTTGAGATTCTAATTAGAGCTAGACATTGAAAATAAAGAGGAATTTAGGTATTCTCCACCCTAAATCACGAATTATAAGATTAGAACCTGATTATAAAGTTGGTTTATGGGAGGGTTCTTGTTAAAGTGGGTTTGCTCCTTTAAATATCATTTTGACCTCTGAACTAAATCCTCAGCACGCTCTTGCTTCTGGGTACTTTCTTGCCCACACTGTATTAGGCATCATGTTTATACCACCAAAGATTTTGCCTGCTTCTTGATTCTATCAGTCTCCTCACCTGGCAGCTCCCAGAAATGCCCCCAACTTCAATGACACTCTAACTGACTTGATCCCACCTTAGGCCAACTTTCACACCTCAGGCCATTAATTCATATTGAGAGATCTCTCAGAATTTTATACACATATTTCAGGACTACTTCTTTCTTGGAACTTAATATTTTACACTTTTATGCTTAGCATTTAAATTCCATTCTCCACTACACATTCACTCCTTCATTTAATCTTTCAAAATGTATTCACCAGATATCTACACTGCACTAGGTGCTGGGTGAACAGCAGGAAAAGAAACTCCCAGGTATAAAGACGCTCTTGCCTTTGAAGTGTATAGTTTTTAAGGGAGAGGTGTTTTATTTCTTTCACTCCAGCACTTCCCCCAAGCATTTGTCAACACAGAGACTCATGTATATCTACTATACAATGTCAAATGTCATGAGGTGTATAAGCATACATATATAAAACCAACAAAGTATAGAAGTTCAGAAGGAAAATCTCTTCTGAATTGTGGGTCATCAAAGGAGAATCTGATAATGAGATGACATTTGAATTTGACATAGAATAGAATTTTTGTTGTTAGAATAGGGAAGAAAGTTCTCATTATCCCTCTAATGAGTAATAGCGAAGAAAACAGAATGAGAGCATACTGATTCTACCTCTCACACTTTCTAGTCATAGGTCTTTTTTGGCCTAGTTTTGTCATCTATAAATTGAATGAGTAATATTTCCCTGACATATCACCAGAGAGTTGGGAGGTCAAACTGAGGTAATTTGAGAATATTTTTAAATTGTACAGCAATATATGAGCATAAAGAACATTTAAATACTCAGTGTTAGTATTTTAGGGGTTAAGATATTAATTCACAGCTTATAATTCTATAAGAAGTACATCTAAAAAATTGATTATCATAGGAAAATATAAAACTGGTTTCAAAATAAGTTCAGCTATTATAATGAAAACAAGTGAATGCCAATTTAGTGTGTTTGGAATTTATAAAGTTATTCAATATATTATATCCCTACTTTCAATAACTGTTGTTAATATATCGAGTACTATGTTAAGTACCTGACATGTATGGTTTCTTTTAGGGTCTTAATTTATAAAAGTGACTGAGTGATGACATGGAGAGATCAATGGCAAGAAAGAAAAGCTTAATGTCATTTGTAGTTCCCCTAGGAACCAGAGGCGCAATTAGCTATGCAGGACCACAGGAGGAAAAGCAGCTTTTGAGTTCAGGAAGTAGAAGCAGGAGTGAGTAACAGATTTAGGAAAGTGACCTCATTGGAGTTTCTGTGGGAAAGGCAAGAGAAAGCAGTATAAACAGTTTAGGATTGGCTAGTTTTAATAATTTCAGTTCTTTCTTCAGTTGTCTGATACCTGGTCCCAGGATAATTTTCTTCAGGGGTGTTCTTTCTTCAGTTGTCTGATACCTGGTCCCAGGGGTGTTCTTTCTTCAGTTGTCTGATACCTGGTCCCAGGATAATTTTTTTTTTAATTTTTAGGGCCACACCTGTGGCATATGGAAATTCCCATACTAGGGATCAAACTGGAGCTGCAGCTGTAGGCCAGGGCCACAGCCAGAGCAACATGGGGTCCAAGCAGCATCTGTGACCTACAAGGCAATGCTGGATCCTTAACCCACTGAGCAAGGTCAGGGATTGAACCTGTATCCTCATGGATACTAGTTGAGTTCCTAACCTGCTGGGCCATGAAGGGAACTCCCAAGTCCTGGGATATTTAAAACTGACTAGTATTGCCTCCTGGAGAGTATGGGCTAGATAGAAGAGGTATTGTTCTGGATTGGTGAATCTGCATATCAGAATCATGCCCCTCCTTAAGTCCTTTCTATTTCTAAGAATTGTCAAGCCCAAGGAGGGGTACTCACTCTCTAGCTAGAATTGTTTAAGATGTCAAAACATGATATAATACGATGTATCATACCACCATCATGTTTAGTTGAAACTTTATGCCCATTGATTAGCAGCTCCTATTTTCCAATAAGCTCTAGAGATCTCCTGACAACATGGTTAATTATAATATAATATAATGTATTGCACACTTAAAAGTATGTTAAGAGAGTCATGTTAAGTGTTCCTACTAATAAATAAATAACTTTAAAAAAAACTCATTGCAACCCAGTAAATAGACTCTATATTCTCCCTATTTAACAAACAAGTATATTAGAGAAATTATGTGACTTGCTTAACATCACATGATTTGTAATTGAAAGAATATAGATTTAAATACAAAATTCTACATCCCAGGAACCTGGAGTTCTCCTTGTGGCTCAGCCATAACAAATCTGACTAGTATCCATGAGGATGTGGTTTCAATTCCTGGCTCTCTCAGTGGGTTAAGAATCCAGATTTGCTTCAAGCTGTGGTGGAGGTTGCAGACATGACTCAGATCTGGCATTGCTGTGGCTATGGCTTAGGCCAGCAGCTGCAGCTCCCATTAGACCCCTAGCCTGGGAACTTCCATATGCTGCTGGTATAGCTTAAAAAGACAAATATATAAATGAACAAACAAACCCCAGCAACCTATAACCACAAAAGTACATCTACAAAGGATACTTTAATAGCTATTTCCCGTTTTTTAAGAGCTCAGGTGATGATGATGTTGGTGATGATTATAAACTTAGAATTCATGTTGACTTTAGTATTGCACTCCAGAAGAGTTAACATCTTACCCAAGATCACACATGGTTTTGGTAACCTATTACTACATAACAAAATATCCTTAAACTTTGTGACTTGAAACAATGGTTTTATTTTATTTATGCTTTTTGAGGTCACGAATTCAAGAAGAGCCTGACTGGATGTTTTGTCTCTGAAACTTTCTTCCTCCATGGTCTGTGCACATGGCTCAGGCTTCTCACAACGTGGTGGTCTCAGAGTTTTTGCATTCCTTGATTGGCAGCTGAGTTCCAAAAGACAGTAAGCAGGGATGCCTGGCCAGTTAAGGGATTTGCCTGAAAGTGATAGATCATCACTTCCACCATACCCTATAAGACCTGCCCAGACTCAGGAACTGGAGAAGTGGACAAAAGCGCCTTTTGGTGGGTTTTTACAAAGTATATAGTGGGAGTTACTATTATAGCTATTTTTGAGAAATACAATCTGCTTCACTTATTTAATCAGTAACTAAGCTCAGATAACTAATACTAAAGATCAAAGTCTTAGTTTTTGCATTATACTAAAATTGATAGCCTAGCAGAACAATGATGACTGGACCTCTTTTTTAAAAATTCAGATTGAGGGAGTTGTCATTGTGGCTCAGTGGTAACAAACCTGATTAATATCCATGAGGCTATGAGGTTGATCCCTGGCCTTGCTCAGTGGGTTAAGGATCTGGCCTTGCCATGAGCTGTGATATAGGTCATAGACAGGGATTGGATCCTGCACTGCTGTGGCTGTGGCATAGTCTGACAGTTGCAGCTCCAGTTTTACCCCAGGCTCAAATGCCACAGGTGCAGCCATAAAAAGCAAAAACAAAAAAAATTAGGAATGACATACACCACTGTAAATGAATTGACATTTGACATCTGCATTAACCTCCCTAAGATGATGACAGCAAAGTTCCTGATCCATTGAGTCAACCAAATTTATATTACTTCTTAACTGAAGTCCTTACCTTATGATTCTACCATCTCAATGGGGCATAAGCCTAGTGGATTCAGTACTCCTGAAGGCAGGACAGATACATCTCAAGGTTCTGAGGCTGCCTGGAAATGGCATTGCTTTAATCTTTAGGTTACAGTCCATTTGATAGCATCCCAGGTCTTAGTCAAATCCTAGCACTTGCTTCTGAAAGTGGAGTTTTCTATATATAAACAAACTTCCTGTCACCTGATTAAAAGTTGGACAATATAACTGGAACAAACTTTACAAATTCCCTACTTTATATATGCTAAGCAATTTCAATTTATACCTCAAAACATAAACACTATTTATTTAAGGATTTTTGCATCTGTGTTCATCAATGGTCTTGGCCCATAATTCTTCTTCTTTTTTTTTTTTTTTGTGGTGTCCTTGTCTGGTTTTGGAATCACTGATGAGCATTGATGCAAAATCCTCAACTAAATACTAGAAAACTGAATCCAAATATATATTAAAAGGATCATACACCATGATCAGGTGGGATTTATCCCAGGGGTGCAAGGTTTCTTCAACATCCACAAATCAGTGTGATACACCACATCAACAAACTGAAAAATAAAAATCATATGATCCTCTCAATAGATGTAGAAAAGGCTTTGACAAAATTCCACACTCATTTTTGATAAAAACTCTCCAGAAAGCAGGCATAAAGGGAACCTATCTCAACATAATAAAAGCCATCTATGAAAAACCCACAGCTAACATCTTTCTCAATGGTGAAAAATTGAAAACATTTCCCCTAAGATCAGGAACAAGACCGTGATGTCCAATTTCACCACTATTATTCAACATAGTTTTGAAAGTCCTAGCCATGGAAGTCAGAGAAGAAAAATAAATAAAAGGAATCCAAATTGGAAAAGAAGTAAAACTATCACAGTTTGCATATGACACGATACTGTACCTAGAAAACCCTAAAGACAGTACTAAAAAAAAGTTAGAACTCATCAGTGAATTTGGCAAAGTTGCAGGATACAAAATTAATACACAGAAATTGATTGCATTTCCAAATACTAACAATGAAAGATCAGAAAGAGAAATCAGAGAAACCATCGCATTTACTGCCAAGACCAGCTCAGCAGGATGGGGCTGAAGAACAGGTGCTATGGAACTTAAGGAAAAAAAGTTAACATAAAACAAGACACAGAGACATTTATCTTAAGTAAAGGTGAGAACTGGGGGACTCAAGGTCTCAGGGACCAAGAGCCCTGTGTCAAGAAACCACACTGCTTTTATTGAGCTCAAGGGAAAAGGGGGTTGTAGGTGCAGGATATAGGGTTTTTTTATTATTTTATAAGTTCTTTTATTATTTTAAAAATCACTTGGCTGGTAGATGATTAAACTTTTACTCTAAACTTTAGGCATTTAAGAATCATTTGCATTTGAGTTAGCTATCTATGTACAGCATTTCAGAGAATCCTCAAGTCATTTACCATCACCGTGACTGTTTCTCAAGCAAGAAGACGGGACAAAGTAAGGACGGACAAGATGGAGTTTTCAGCAAAGAGCCTAAGAAAATATTATAAAAACATGTCTCGCAACAATTTACCATTGCGCCAAAAAGAATAAAATACCTAAGAATAAAATACCTAGGAATATACCTACCTAAAGAAACAAAGAGCTATATTCTGAAAACGATGACATTGATAAAATAAATCAAAGACAAACAGACAAAAAGATATATAATCCTTTTGGACTGAAAATTAACATCATCAAAGTTACTATACTATCCAAGGCAACCTACAGATTCAACGCAATCCCTATCAAATTACCAAGGACATTCTTCACAGAACTAGACAGAATATTTTAAAATTTGTATGACAGCACAAGAGACCCCAAATAGCCAAAGCAATATTGACAAAGAAAAAAGGAAACAGAAAAATCAAGTTCCCTGGCTTCAGACAATACGACAATGCTACAGTTATCAAAACAGTATGGTACTAACACAGAAACTGAAATATGGATCAATGGAACAAGACAGAAAGCCCATAAATTAACCCAAGCACCTATGATCAACTAATTTATGACAAAGGAGGCAAGAACATACAGTGGAAGAGAGAGTCTCTTCAATAAATGGTACTGGGAAAACTGACAGCTACATGTAAAAAAATGAAATTAGAACACTCTCTAACACCATACATTAAAAATAAACTCATAATGGATTAAAGACCTAAATATAAGGCCAAACACTATAGACCTCCTAGAGGAAAACATAGGCAGAACACTTTTTGACCTAAATCACAGCAACGTCTTATTTGTTCCACCTCCTAGAATAATGACAATAAAAACAAAGACAAACCCATGGAACCTAAATAAACTTAAAAGCTTTTGCACAGCAGAGGAAACCATTTAAAAATGAAAAGACAATGAGAGAAAATCTTCGCAAAGGATGAAACACAGAGAGGCCTAATCTCCAAAATATAAAAACAACTCTTACAACTCAACAACAACAAAAAAAAAAACCAACCCAATTGAAAAAAGGACAGAAGACCTAATAAGAGATTTCTCTGAAGAAGACATATGGATGGACAATAGGCACATGAAAAAATGCTCAATACCACCAATTATTAGAGACATACAAATCAAAACTACAATGGAGTACCACTCAACACCAGTAAGAATGACCATCATTAACAAAACAACAAATAATAAATGCTGGAGAGGGAGGGGAAAAAAGGGTACCCTCCTTCACCATTGTGGTAATATAAATTGTTACAACCACTATGGAAAACAGTATGGAGGTACTTCAGAAAACTAAATATAGGACTACAATATGATTCAAGAATCCCATTCCTGGGCATATACCTAGATAAAACATTCAATCAAAAAATACATGCACCCCTATGTTTATTGTAGTACCATTCACAAGAGCCAAGACATGGAAACAACCCAAATGTCAATCAACAGATGGAATAAGAAGTAATGATACATATATGTAATGAAATACTATTCAGCCATAAAAAGACAAAAAAAAATGCCATTTGCGCTAACATAGATGGAACTAGAGATTTCCTACACTAAGTGAAGTAAGCCAAAAAGAAAAAGGCAAATACCATATGATATCATTTATTTGTGGAATCTAAAATATGGCACAGACGATCCTACCAACAAAACAGAAACAGATCACAGCCAAGGAGAGCAGCTTGTGGTTCCCAGGGGGGAGGGAGGAGGAGTGGGATGGACAGGCAGTTTGGGATTTTTGGATGCAAACTGTAATATTTGGAATGGATGGGCAATGGGGCCCTACTATATAGCACAGGGAATTGTACAACAGAAATTAAAGAAACATTGTAAATCAACTATACCTTAATAAAAAAAAATTTAAAAACAAAAAAATATAAAAAGTATTTATTTTGAAATTCACATTTTTGAACTTGTACATTCTTGTAAATAGGTATGTGTTGTTGTTTGTACACCAAGGACATAATAAAAGATATTATTTCAGAAAAAGATAAACCAATGTTTCCAGGATAGAAAAAATACAGCTTTTCAGAGTTGTTTTTTATCCTAGAGTTTATATCCCAGAATTAAAAAATATATATATATAGTTCAAAAATAAGGAAGGAGATGAAGCAGTTTATAAAGGCAAAAATTAATAAAATGTTTTTATTTAATAGGGAAGATATAGGTAAATGAGAAATGAGTTTATAATGATTTATAAATTTTAAATTGGTATATTTTAAAAATAAAGTTTATAAATTAGTAGCAGAGATGGTGTTCAAAACTAAACTTTTTGACTCCAGTCATAAGCTACGTAGAAATGTAAACTATAATTATATAGTGTATTTAACTCAATATTTAGAAATACTTGAATACTGTATTTTAGGTTTGCATAGATTTTTTTCAAGAATGTATTTATTTCCATCTATTTATGAAGGTTGTATTTGATAAGATTTTTCAATGTTCTTTTCCTGTTACATTAAACTTGCTTTATCTGATCATAGATTTTTAAGTTGCTGGTTTAAAATTTTATACTTGGTATGGAGATAGATATTTGATTCATAAGTAGGATGAGAAAAGTGTCTGAAATAACATTAAGGTACTAACTACTGATGTAGACATTCCCAAATTGTTAGATTATAGTTAGACCAGAAGATGGCATAAGAGCTATAGCAATAGAAAATTACATACAACAGACCACTGATTACTTAAAGATTGCAATGTAAACCAGTATGTGTGTTATATAATTCACTTTTTTGTCCAACAAAAGGAAGCATTTTTCCCTGTAAAAATTTCCACTTCCTTTTAAATTACTTAATAATTATAGAAAAATATAACACAAACTCACACACGCACACCAAAATTAAAATCACTCAAATCTCACAATCCAGAAAAAACTATCACCAACTCCTTACACAGGCGGAGGGCCAATATGCATGATCAGAGGACTAGGTTTAATGCCCAGGGGTCCAAATTCCATATCTTCAGGACAAAGTCTAGAATGAACCAGTTGTATGCCTAGAAAGGCAAGAGTCACATCTAGAAGACCTAAATCGATCTAGAAAAATACAGATTTCATACATTGAGTGAATGTCCTATTTCCATGTCAAGGATCATATTCCATTCTTGGTGAGAATATTCCACACGTGGAGTAACAGATTCCAAAGTTCTGGGGCCAGGTTCCATTCTTGGAGACTGAGATTCCAAACCTAGAGAGGCAGGTTCTGAGCCCAGAAGATCAGCCTCCATGTTTTAAAGTGACATGTAAAGGGATTTGTTTACTGGATTTGGGGCTGATCAAGGAAAAAGGTATGACCACAAGAGCTCTGTTAATAACACATAACAAGCTTTATTGTGCAGTATTTGGACAGGGTCACTTGAAGGGAAAACTTCCTCACATCATGAGTCGGTTCAGAGGCTTATTGTAAGTGGGCTACCGTATAGAACAGGACGAGTTCAAGAGAACTTGTGGGGTAGAGGGAGACAGAAGTTGGAGCCTATGTGTCTGTGACATCACTATATAGCATGGTGGGTCAGAGAGCTCCAAAATAACAGCAATTTGGATCTTAATAACCTCTCTTTTCAATGGTCAGGAGATACCAAGTTATTTCACAAAGTATCAAAGCAAGCAGGCTCTAAATTTGGCTTGTTTGGGTTATTTTAAAAATAATTTTATATATAAAAATGTAAATGTGCTGTCACTGGGCTTTTGAGCTAACATTTTTCAGCCTGCAGTGAAGAAATAGGCAAGTTAGGGGCCAATACACAAAGGACATCTTTGTCTTATTATATGGCACAACATCTATAACTGAAGTGCAGGTCATGCATCTGGATTGCCTGTTTTCACATTTGTAAGACAATGTTCCATTTTTGAAGAGGGAGATTCTGGACCTGGAGTGCCAGTTTCCTTGCTTATAATGCCAGAATCCATATCTAGTATGACCTAGTAAGACTGAACTTATTATATATGGAGTGCCAAGTCCACACTTTTAAGTTCATGTTACATGTTTAGAGATTGAGTTTCCACACAGTATGCCATATTTCATATATGTAGGATCCTGTAACATGGATGGAATTTGAGACTCCCCACTGCAAGTGCCAGTTTCCATGTTTTTAGGGTTCCACATTGGAGACTGAGAATATGTGACATACGTAGAATGTCATGTTCAATGCCTGGAGGGGCACAGGTTTATTACTTAACTAATTATTTTCTGTTGAAGTATAATTGACCTACAACACTATGTTAGTTCTATGTGCAAGATACAGTGATTTGATATTTCTATGTTACAAAAGATGATTATGGTAAGTCTAGTTACCAGCTGTCACTACACAATGTTATTACATTATTATTGACTATTCCTATGCCGCACATTTCACCACCATGACTCATTTATTTTGCAGCTGAAGTTTGTACATCCCAATCTCCATCACTTGTTTCTTTCCTCCGTCTACCCCACTTTCTTCTGTTTACCTCTGTTCATTCTCTGCATCTATAACCCTGTCTCTAATTTGTTATGTTTATTCAAGTTTTATTTTTTAGATTCCACACAGTGAAATCACAGTGTTTGTCTTTCTCTGCCTGACTCATTTCTTTCTTTTTTATTTTTTTGTACTTTCTTTTACTGATAAACATTTAAACAGTTTACAAAATATTCTATTGAAACTTAAATTTACAGAAATTCCCACTGTGGTGAAGCAGAAACGAACCTGCCTCGGAAACATGAGGTTGTGGGTTCGATCCCTGGCCTCCCTCAGTGGGTTAAGGGTCCAGCGTTGCCATGAGCTGTGGTGTAAGTTGCAGATATGGCTCAGATCTGGCATTGCTGTGGCTGTAGCTCCGATTCAACCCCTAACCTGGGAACCTCCATGTGCTGTGGGTGTGGCCCTAAAAAAGAAAAAAAAAAAAGAAACAAATTTACAGAAATTTTATTGTATAGAAATTTCTATAATAATTTCTGTAGAATGTATCCGTATTGAGTGAAAAAGGAAACACTAAAATGTCAATAGAATGTGTAAATCACACCCCATTCACAATTGTCTTATTTTTATTCATATAATATTTTGCATTATTCAATAGTATGTCTATTGTAAACAGTCTCAAATTCTTTTTTTAAAAAAAATTTATTGTGATTTACAATGAGTGTCAATTTCTGCTGTGCAGCAAAGTGACTCAATCATAACATAAAAAGAAAAACAGTTTTTCTCACATTATCTAACTTCCATCATGTTCTATCACAAGTGATTGGATACAGTTCCACGTGCTATATAGCAGGACTTCATTGCCTATCCATCCTAAATGTAATAGTTTGCATCTATTAACCCCAAACTCTCAGTCCATTTCATTCCCTCCCCTTCCCCCTTGGCATCCACAAGTCTGCTCTTCATGACTGTGAGTCTGTTTCTGTTATGTAGACAGGTTCATCTGTGCCATATTTTAGATTCCACATATAAGTGATATCATATGGTGTTTGTCCTTACTTAGTATGAGAATCTCTAGTTGCATCCATGTTGCTGCAAATAGCATTATTTCATCCATTTATGGCTGAGTAGACTTATTTCACTTAGCATAATACACTCCCTTTCATCCATGTTGTCACAAAAAACAAAAGTTCATTTCTTTTTATGGTTAAGCAATATCCAATTATATATTTCATATATATATATATATATATATATATGTAATTTCTACTACTCTATTCTGGTTCCCTGATCCATTCCTCTCTGTCATCTACAGTTGATTTCTTCTAGTGTATTTTTATTTCATTTATTGTATTTTTCACTTCTGTTTGATTCTTCTTCATATTTTCAAATTCTTTGTTAAAATTCTCACTGTGGTCATCCATTCTTTTCCTTAGTCCTTTGAGCACCTTTATGATTAGTACCTTGAACTTTTTATTGTGTGGATTGCTTATGTCCTCTTCATTTAGTTCTTGTCTGAGGTTTTGTCTTTTTTTTTTTTTTAGGCCTGGTTATTACTTGGATGGTAGATTGTCTTATTCCTTTGTTTGTTTCTGTCCTCATTTTGTCTAGTTCTCTATGTTTATTTCTATGTATTAGGTAAGTTGGTTATGTTTCTTAAACTTGGAGAAGTGGCTTTATGCAGGAGATGCCCTATGGGGCACAGCAGCACAGTCTTCCCTGGAGTGTGTCACATTAAGGCAGTTAGATTTGTCATATTAAGACAATGTTCAGTGCTTGAGGATTGGCATATCAGAATTGGTGCTTGTAAGGCTGAGTTTCTTTCTTAGAGATTGAAATTTCACATATGCAGTGTCATATTTCATGTTTGTAGGGTCAGGTTTTATGCTTGGAGACAGAGTTTCCACCCACAGGATCCCACGTTCCTTACTTATACAGCTAATATCCATGCCTAAAGATTGAAATTCTATGTGGGAATTGTCAGGTTCCAGGCTTATAGTGTTGGGTTCTTTGCCTGGAGACTGAGACCCCACATATTGTGTGTTAGGTCACTTAAGAAATACACTTCCATGACTTGACAAGCTGAGTCTATGATTAAAATAAGGTTCTAGGTCTGGAATGTGAGGCCAAGTTCCAGATCAACAGATTGAAATTCTAACATAAGGCACCATATTCCATGGTGTATTTTGTTTCTCCTTACAGGGAATGAATGTCCATGACTTCATTTTTCTGGTTTTGGACACTGAGGTTTCACACATATAGAACCAGGTTCTCTGCTTGCAGTTCCAGGTTTCACGCTCTGAGATTAAAATATCACATGTGTAATGCAGTTTCCATGCTTGCAGTTTCAGGTTTATGCTTAAAGATGGATATTTCAAATGTGGAGTTCCAGGTCACATGTTTTTAGAGCTGAGTTCCGTGCACAGAGATTGAAATTCCACAAATGGAGGGTCAGATTCCATACTCTGAGACTGAGATTCCATATGTAGTGTGCCAGATATGATGACTGGAAATCAATGTTTAATATTTGGTAGTGTTGACCAAAAAAAAAAAAAAATTCACACCTGAAAGTTCAGAGCTGTGTTTTAGTCAGTGGGCAAATCTGAGGACTTAAGCCTTGGACAAAGCATCTCAGTAACTCTGACTGAGAGAGCGCTTTGAAGAGGAAAAATGAGTCAGAATATATAAGAGTTTTTTTCAAAAAAGATCAGGTACCTGGAACATCAAAAGATTACTGTTAATAGTTTTGATTTGCATTTCTCTTATAATCAGCGAGGTTGAGCATTTTTTCATGTGTTTGTTGGCCATCTGTATATCTTCTTTGGAGAAATGTCTATTCAGGTCTTTTGCCCATTTTTCCATTGATTGATTGGCTTTTTTGCTGTTGGGTTGTATAAGTTGTTTATATATTCTAGAGATTAAGCCCTTGTCGGTTGCATCATTTGAAACTATTTTCTCCCATTCTGTAAGTTGTCTTTTTGTTTTCTTTTTGGTTTCCTTTGCTGTGCAAAAGCTTTTCAGTTTGATGAGGTCCCATGGGTTTATTTTTGCTCTAATTTCTATTGCTTTGGGGGACTGACCTGAGAAAATATTCATGAGGTTGATGTCAGAGTGTTTTGCCTGTTTTCTTCTAGGAGTTTGATGGTGTCCTGTCGTATATTTAAGTCTTTCATCCATTTGGAGTTTATTTTTGTGCATGGTGTGAGGGTGTGTTTTAGTTTCATTGCTTTGCATGCAGCTGTCTAGGTTTCCCAGCAATGCTTGCTGAGAGAACAATTTGGAGATACCTTAGAAATCTATACATAGAACTTCCATATGACCCCTCAATCCCACTCCTGGGCATCTATCCGGACAAAACTCTACTTAAAAGAGACACGTGCACCCGCATGTTCATTGCAGCACTATTCACAATAGCCAGGACATGGAAACAACCCAAATGTGCATCGACAGATGATTGGATTCAGAAGATGTGGTATATATACACAATGGAATACTACTCAGCCATAAAAAAGAATGACATAATGCCATTTGCAGCAACATGGATGGAACTAGAGAATCTCATACTGAGTGAAATGAGCCAGAAAGACAAAGACAAATACCATATGATATCACTCATAACTGGAATCTAATATCCAGCACAAATGAACATCTCCTCAGAAAAGAAAATCATGGACTTGGAGAAGAGACTTGTGGCTGCCTGATGGGAGGGGGAGGAGGAGGGAGTGGGAGCGATCCGGAGCTTGGGCTTATCAGACACAACTTAGAATAGATTTACAAGGAGATCCTGCTGAATAGCATTGAGAACTTTGTCTAGATACTCATGTTGCAACAGAAGAAAGGCTGGGGGAAAAATGTAATTGTAATGTGTACATGTAAGGATAACCTGACCCCCTTGCTGTACAGTGGGAAAATAAAAAAAAAAATTATAAAAATAAAAAAAAAGATTACTGTTAATAAAAAAAAATCAGATATCTGAAGTTAAGGAATTTAGTGCTTCTCTGTGTGTAGAAATTTGGAGGGACCTGGGTTCACTGAAATCATTCCCTTGATAGGCATCTCAGTTATCTGGGCCCATCCTATATTTCTCATTCTGAGTCTAGGGTGGCTGCAGTAGTTGACTGCTATGTGATGGGCATCCTGGTCCATCCTGAATTACCTCAAGGCTCACAATCAGGGAGGCTATAACATGCTGGCTCTGTTTACTGATATAGTAGGCAATATCTTTTCATTCACAGTAGAGCCAAGATCTGTGATTAAATAGTAGTTCCCATGACTGGAGTTTCAGATTACACACATACCAAGTCATGTTCCATTCCTGTAGTTTGAGATACCACACACTGAAATCCTGTTTCCCTGTTTGAAGAATTATGTTCAACACAGAGCATGGAAGTTCCATACTTGGTGTGTCAAGTGTTTAGAGATTGATATTCTATGTCAACAGGTAGCTAGTAACTTTCTATGCTTAAGATGCCATAATCTACACTTCTGTGGCCACATTCTTTATCTGGAGATTTAAAATCCACACATGGAATACCAGTTACCATCATTGTTGTTCTATATTCTATATGTAAATTTTATATTCCACACATAGTGAGAAAGAGTCCATGCTCATAGATAGGTCAGTATTCCATCTAAAGACCCAAATTTTTAGAATCCATTTGATTAATACTAAGTTTCATGCTTGGAGACAAGTTTGCATATATTGGAAAGATTTTTTTTTTTTTTTTTTTTTGCTTTTTAGGGTGGTACATGGAGATTCCCAGGTTAGGGGCTCGATTGGAGCTATAGCTGCTGGCCTATGCCACAGCCACAGTAGCACCAGATCTGAGCCACATCTGCAGCCTACACCACAGCTCACGGCAATACCAGATCCTTAATCCACTGAGCAAGGCCAGGGATTGAACCCACAACCTCACAGTTCCTAGTCAGATTTGTTTCCTCTGGGCCACAATAGGAACTCCTGGAAAGACAATTTCTAATAGCAAAAGCCTATGCTCCTTGTTTGGACTGAGTTTCCAAACATGTGAAGTCAAGTTAAATGTTTTCAGGTAAAGATTCCAAACATTGAGTACCATATTAAGTGCTTTTTAGGGACAGGTTCCACTTGAAGATTGAAATTCCTCACATGGAATGCCAGGTTCTAGTGTTTGTTCCATATCTAAAGACTGATAGTCCTCACTAAGTTTCCAACTTCCATGCTTATAAGGCCTGGTTCCATGCTTGCATATCGAAATTCTATATATAAAATGCTATTTTTCCAGCTTTTAGGGCCAAAATCATGCTTGGATATTGAGAATACATAAGCATATTAAATGTTCTGTGTCTGGTAGTGAAGGTTCCTTATCTTAGAAAACCAACTCACATGCATTTTTAGTATCTAGAGTGCCAGGTTTTACTCATATAAGGCATGTTCCATGCTTTTAGTCTGAGATTATGTATATATTGAGTGCCTGGTTCCCTACTTTTGTGACCAGTTGAAATTCTTATAATTTCCACATGTGAAATGCTAGTTTCCTTTCTACTTGTACAAATTTCTATGCATGTAATTTGAGATTCTAGACATGGAACTCTAGGAGGCACACATATGGAAACTATTTCTTGCTTGGAGTTTGAAATTCCACACATAGATTGTCACTACCATAGATGTCACTGCCAGACCCCATGATCTGATGCCATATGTAATGACTGAGATTTCAAACATGGAGAGCCAGGTTACATGATTTTAAGTCTAGGCTACACACTTGAGGATTGAGGTTTCACACATGGAATGACAGGTTTAATTCTTGTTGGGCTGGAATCCATGTGTGGAGATTGAGATTCACATATGGTGTGAAGTGCTAAGCTTGCAGAGCCAATTTAATTGCTTGGAGATTGAGATATTATATATGTACTGTTAAGGAAACAGAATTTGCCGCCTAAAAAATGTCTCTTTGGCTTATTATTTTAAGGTGGTTATTTACTAAGAAACAGCAGACATGGGAAAAATTCTGCAAACCACATAGGAATTACCCTTTTGTAAAGAAGCATTTACATCTATAAGGGAAATCTTCATTTGTAAGAATGTATCCTTCCCTGTAATCAGGATGAAGAGGATGACCAGATCTCTGGAAACTCTTACCTATGCAAGTTGGCTGTTTCTTTTTACAGCCAAAGAGTAAGAGAAGGGTAGTGTGTTTTACTGATTGACCAGAGGTCTGAAACTCTCTTCATTCTCAATAAAGGACTGATCAAGTAAGCTATCCCTTTATGGAGAGGAGAGCTTGCTAGGACAGACTACTTCTTTATCAGAAGAGAGACAGGCCTGTCACGAGTGTCATGCTAGATTTTGTCAATCAGCTTCAGGTTTTGTGTTTGAGCCAATATGCTGCGGCTTGAGTTCCACACAATTCAGTCCACAACACGTGGCATGGCAGTCT
Organism: Phacochoerus africanus; assembly: GCF_016906955.1. Taxonomy (NCBI): domain Eukaryota; kingdom Metazoa; phylum Chordata; class Mammalia; order Artiodactyla; family Suidae; genus Phacochoerus; species Phacochoerus africanus. The sequence continues at coordinate 46,031,734 of NC_062549.1, read as the reverse complement.
GATAAGTCAGAGAGCAGCTTCCATGATTAGGAGGGCCTATGTCAATGACTTAAATGCTAATTTCCCTGTCTGGATTAAGAGGTGTCTACCACGTCTGCAATGTTTCTAACTTAAAATATAAACCTGGAGTGCTAGCTTCTGTGCTTGTATGTTCAGGCTCTATGCTTGGAAATCAAGATTCCATACATAGAATACTAGTTTCTATACTTGTAGGACCATATTCCATCCCTGGATGTTTTAGTTTCCTTGCTGGGAAGGCCAAATTCCATGCATGGAGCACCAAAAATCTATGAAAGAAATATAGGTTTTTGAGTATCAAGTTTAACACTCTGAAGTGGTCCATTTTTGGAAACTGGTGCCATTCTCCATGATTATAAGGTTAAGATCCTTGTTTGGACATTGAGATTACATACATAGAGTTCCAGTATCCATAACTAGAGACCAGTTTCCATGTTTTTGCAAGACCTTGTATAATGCTATATATCTGTAATGTCATGTTCCATACTTGAGCCAAGTTCCATGCTTTGAGATCAACATTCCACACATAAAATACCAAGATTGTACATCTTAGTTTTTATGCATGGAGTTTGAAAGTCTATATGTGGTAGACTAGATTCTATGCTTGTTGGGTCAGTTTTAATGTTTGGATGTTGAACTTGCATGCGTGGAAAATGAAGTTCCAAAGCTGGGAGACATGGGACCATGTATTGTAAGGACAACTTCTGTGACTCGAATGCCAGATTCCAAATCTAGGGTGCCACATTCACTATGGTAAGTCCATGGAGAGTCAGAATACAAACATGGAATGCCAAGATACATGTTTGTAGGGCCAGGTACCATAATCAGAAATTATTTCTATATATGGAGTGGCAGGTTCATGCTCATAGAGCTAGATGTCAAAATAAAAAATATGCACTACCTAAAAATTGAGAGTTAAGTTTTATTTGGGGCAAAATGAAGACTTAAGCCCAGAAGGCAGCATTTCAAGTAACCCTGAGAAAACTGTAGAGGCAAGGGAGGAGCTAGGATATGGGAATTTTGCCACAAAGGGCAGGTAGTAGGAATAAAAGGTCACTGTTAATAACAGAAAACTATATCTCAAGTTAAGGAATTTAGCACTTTCCCATGTATGAGAAAATGCAAGAGTCTGGGCTCATTGAAATCATTCCTTTTTTAATTTTTTAAATTACTCAATGGATTTTATTACATTTATAGTAGCACCATGATCATCACAATTCAATTTTATAGCATTTCCATCCCAAACCCCCAGCCCATCCCCTACCCCCAACATGTGAAATCATTCCTTTGATATGTACCTCAGCTATTGGGGGGGCAGTATCCTGTTTTCACATCCTGAGTTTCCTCAGGGATCATCATAGGGAGTGGCTGCAGTCTGGCTGCTAGATGGTGGGTAATCTTTGTTTCCTTCCTGAGTTCCCTCAGGGCTAACCAGCTCTGAGGTGGCTGCAATCACTGATGACTGTGACATCTTTGTTGATATGGCAGTCGATATTTCATTTCTCACAGGCTTCATACTCTGAGAAATATAAGACGAGTCAACATCAAACTCCTGGAAGAGAACATAGGCAAAACATTCTCTGACATCAGCCTTACAAATGTTTTCTCAGGTCAGTCTCCCAAAGCAACAGAAATAAAAGCAAAAATAAACCAATGGGACCTAATTAAACTGACAAGCTTTTGCACAGCAAAGGAAAACATAAAAAAAAGACAATTTACAGAATAGGAGAAAATAATTTCAAATGATGCAACTGACAAGGGCTTAATGTCTAGAATATGCAAGCAACTTATACAATTCAACAGCAAAAAAGCCAACAACCCAATTGAAAAATGGGTAAAAGACCTGAATAGACATATTTCCAAGGAAGATGTACAGATGACCAACAAGCACATGAAAAAATGCTCAACATCCCTGATTATTAGAGAAAGGCAAATCAAAACTACCACAAGATAGCACTTCACACCAGTCAGAATGGCCATCATTAATAAGTCCACAAAGAACGAATGCTGGAGGGGGGTGTGGAGAAAAGGGAACCCTCCTGCACTGTTGCTGGGAATGTAAGCTGGTACAACCACTATGTGGGACAATATGGAGGTACCTTAAAATCTATGCATAGAACTACCATATGACCCAGCAATCCCACTCTTGGGATATATCCAGACAAAACTTTCCTTAAAAAAGACACATGCACCCGCATGTTCATTGCAGCTCTATTCACAATAGCCAAGTCATGGAAACAACCCAATTGTCCATCAACAGATGATTGGATTAGGAAGGTGTGGTAGATATATATATACACAATGGGATACTACTCAGCCATAAAAAAGAACAAAATAATGCCATTTGCAGCAACATGGATGGAACTAGAGACTGTCATACTGAGTGAAGTAAGTCAGAAAGAGAAAGACAAATACCCAATGTGATATCACTTATATCTGTATCTAATATACAGCACAAATGAACCTTTCCACAGAAAAGAAAATCATGGACTTGCAGAATAGACTTGTGGTTGTCAAGGGGGGAGGGGGAGGGAGTGGGGTGGTTGGGGAGCTTCGGGTTAATAGATGCAGACTATTGCCTTTGGAATGGATTAGCAATGGGATCCTGCTGTGTAGCACTAGGAACTGTGTCTAGTCACTTATGATGGAGCATAATAATGAGAGAAAATAGAATGTGCACATGTATGTGTAACTGGGTCACCATGCTGTACAGTAGAAAAAAAATTGTATTGGGGAAATAACAAAAAAAAAAGATTTCATACATGTATCAGTTTTCATGTTTTTCATGCTAAATTTCATGTTTTAATTTTTTTTAGGGCCACATCCACGGCAAATGGAGCTATAGCCTCTGGCCTATGCTGCAGCCACAGCAACGCAGGATCCAAGCCGCATCTGCGACCTACACCACAGCTCACAGTAATGCCAGATTCTTAACCCACTGAGCAAAGCCAGGGATACAATCTGCATCCTCATAGATGTTAGTCAGATTTGTTAACCGCTGAGCCACGACAGGAATTCCATGTTTGAATATTAAGAGTATATATATATATATGTAGCATAATCTTCCATGATAGAGTGATGAGTTTTCTTGTGTTCAGTAGTCAACATATATTCCATACCTAGATGTCCAGGAGTCACAGGTAGACATCCAGGTTTGACACCTAGAGGGCCAAATTCCATGTCTGGAAAAGCAGGATTCACTTTTATTTTGGCTTGTTTTTAGGGCCACACCTGTAGCATATTTAATTTCCCAGGCTAGGGGTTGAATCTAAGCTGTAGCTGCCAGCCGACACCACAGCCACAGCAACATGGGAGCCAAGCCTTTTCTGTGACCTACACTGCAGCTCACAGCAATGCTGGATCCTTAACCACCATTGAGCAAGGCCAGGGATCAAACCCACATCCTCATGAATACTGGTTGGGTTCATTACCACTGAGTCACAACGGGAGCTCCAGGATTCACATTTTAAGCTAGCTTCTACGTCTGGAACATCAACCTAAAAATCATTTTTAAAGGTTTAAATTCCATGATTGAAGGGCTACATTCTAAACCCGGAGGGCCAAGTTTCTTGCTTAGTGGGCTAGTTTCCAGTCTTGGAGATCTAATTTCATGCCTGTAAGGCTGGAACTTATGTATAAAATAGGCTTTATGCCTGGAAAGGCAGAATTAACATCTAAATTTTGAAATTACTGTCTGAAAGATCAGATTCCAAAATTTGTTTGTCAGATCCCATTTCTACAGTCTGCACAGAGAATCCAAATTTCTTTACTCAAATTCCATGTTTAGGATAAGTTTCTGCACCTTGAGTGTGAGGTTTCATACCTGATAGCCAGGTTTTACAACTGATGATTATTCTTCTTTCCAGGAAGTTTAGGGTATGAGTTTGGAGGTATAGGCTCCAAGTTTGGCGTGTCAGGTTCCAAAATGTATTAATGTCCCATGGTACAAAATTAGGTTACATGGCTACAGCGGCTCAAAAGCCTCTTCCCTCTGGAAGGCCAGATTTCATTCTTAAGGGATAGAATTCATGCTCATAGGTGCAGATATGCCCTGTGTGGAGGGCATGTTCCATGACTGCATTCAACTTTCCATGCCTGGAGAGTTCATTTCCACACTGGAAGTTCATATTCAATGTATGGGACCGTGTTTCATATCCAGGGGTAAAGGGGAGGGAGGGCCTATTCCATGCCTTAATAACCAGGTTCCTATGAATGGGAGACAATTTTCAGGCCTAAAGGACCAGGTCTGATGGCTTGATTGCCAAGTTTCATCACTAGAAGGTCAGGATCCATGTGCCCAAACACATATGTGCTCTAGTGGGAAAAGAGGATTTACCTTCAAATTTATTATTCCAGAAATGGCCTAGACTTATCAAATTGAGGCTGTGTTGATATGTTACCCAAGAATAAGCAGAAAAATTATAAAACTTTCTAGGGGTTTTATTCAGTGAAAGCAACAACAACAAAAAAATGCTTCCACTGAATAAATTTATTTAAAGGAGACAATGAGAGACATAAATCAAATATTTTGGTCACACACTTAATAGTCATGACTATTCAACTTAGCAGTTACACCAAAAAATCACTGAGCATTATTTAAGACTATACTTGCATTGCTAAGTCTATACCTGAATTATATCTTTTAGTTCCATAGGGTATGTCCTACCTAATATTTGACAGACAAAACTTTGGCCCAGAGAGTTTTACTGATTTTCCCAGTCTCCTAGCTGGTATATAGTAGAGGGAGAATATGAACTCTGCTACTTTTTGTTTATTTTAAATGATAATAGGCTATATCTGAAGTCTTAACCACAAATGAGAAGTAGTTAGTGCTAATAACCTGGCCACATAACCAAACTCAGCTGTCTCTGTGGAATGAGATACAAAATCTACATTTTGAAATGGAAAATAATCTTGCATGGTATAAGAATAAAGTGGTATGTCAATTCCAATAACTCTTTCTTATAAAAATAAACAAATTTCATTCAACTTTAGAGGTACAAATTTATGGCATTTATGGTGATAGGCATAATCAATTCTTGTAAAGCAATTTTCATCCCTGAAAGATTTTATAAAATTAACTAATTAATCTTCACCATTTCCTTTAGGGAGAGATAACTATACTCTGTCTGCAAAGAAACTCTATCATGAGACTCAAAATGCTTTATGAATATCATATATAGTAATAAGCAGACTCCAGGCACTTCAGATACACACAAGCTTACACTGAGGATATTGGAATTCATTCATTCACTAAGCCAATGTTTATTTAGCATCATTGCTAGAAATCCCCAACTATGTGGCTGATGTCCCCCAGAGGTAAGGCATTGTCTGCCTGGCTGAATACAGTAGAGATTATGAGGGTGGGATATTCTCTTTAGAAAAGACAAGAAATCCCTCTTGATCTCTGCCCAGATAAAGAACAGATCTCATGAAGGCAGTTCACCTAAGAGCATAGGCTTCTTCTTCCTCTGGTCACATTTTCCAACCTGCAGAGTTTATTTCTGACTTTGCTGGAGAACATGGAATGTCTCAAACCAGTAGTGAACCCACCCCTAGTGTATTTATTCTTCTACTCATCATAGCTAGTAACATTTCCCACTGCCACCTCTCCCTCTTTATTTTCAGCCCTATTCAATTACTTTATACCACTCTCGATTACACTCTAAGATTTCTAGCCCAGAAATCTAAAGTTGAGTGAAAATTCAATCATCTGTTAGTCTAGTACTGAATGTTACTGAGAACACTTTTTGAGGCATTGCTTGTGTCTTGTTTTAGGGAATCAAGACCTACATACCTGGAGATAGGTACACTGGTCTGGTAAAGGAAATCTGGCCTGAGCACCACTAACATCTGCTTCAGTCCACTTTGTACCACTCAGATCCACTTACTCCTTACATTAAGTTTTTTAATAAAACTCACGTCTTCTTCTGATTTCTATGTAGTCACAACTTTTGCATAAATCTATAAGAGGAGGTTTAGTGATAAAAACTATAGCCGTAGTACTATAGTTGGTCCAGAGGAAGAAACTGAAATTATCACCCTCTTCTACCACTATTTCTTTCTTCTTTTCTTTCTTCCTTCCTTCCTTCCTTTCTTTCTTTCTTTTTCTATCTTTCTTTCTTTATTCCTTTTTTCTTTCTTTCTTTCTTTCTTCTTTCTTACTTTCTTTCTCTTTCTTTCTTTCTTTCTTTCTTTCTTTCTTTCTTTCTTTCTTTCTTCCTTCCTTCCTTCCTTCCTTCCTTCCTTCCTTCCTCCCTCCTTCCCTCCCTTCCTTCCTTCCTTTCTTCTTTTCTTCATTTCTTTCCTTTTCATTTTTTGCCGCAGCCATGGACTATGAAAGTTCTCAGGCAAAGGACTGAATCTGAGATGCAGCTGTGGCCTATGCCACAGCTGGGGCAATGCTGGATACTTAACTCCCTGCACCAGGCCAGGGATCGAACATGCAGCTCTGCTGACAACTGCCTGATTAGTCTCCTTAAGGGATGATACTATATCAGATGCTCAGGATTGCTCTTTCTTATTGGGAGGTCAGACATTCAACAGTGGTATTAGCTAGATCACCCCTAATAAGAGGGTGTCTACACTTTTTGGCTCATACATAGCCTCCAATTTTGCAACCAAGAATACTATGTTAATGAGCCCATTGCATAAGCATAGAGTGGGGAAGTAATCTTGTTCACTTGCTTCTGCACTGAATGCATCCTTGTGGGCATTAAAGTAGAATACAGAGCTATTCACATTTTGTACCCATTTCCCTAGGTACAATAATATAACTCCTTCCTAGGCCTCCTTGTTCCCAATCTTTTACCTTACTTCTTCCAGATATCTGACCAATCAGCCAAATTATTCACCACAGTCCATGATACTATGATTCTATGTACATTCTTAATTCAGGCCATTTTTCTTTTCACAGAAATAGATGATAAGGTTCTCTGTACAAAAGATTGCCCCTTGGGAAGGTCTTACCTCACTTCTGTTATTCAGAGCCACCCCTAAGTAAGAATGTACTTCATCATCAGTCTATTTTCAACTTGCGGAGCATACTGAGCTAAGCCATCTGTGAACCAAACCTGGTTTTTTTCCTCCTCTATCATCTGATGATCTTAGGGAGCCCTATAAGGCCACGGTGTGAGCTGAGGAAGAGGTGTAGTTCTGGGTGCATAATGTATGAATTACCTGTCCTTGTAGATTATTCTTGCCTTGTGGAATGATTCATCCCACTCTTTGATACTCCATCTGCATTTTATGGTGGATTTCTGCTAATTGTATAATATAGTGAGTCTGCCAGAATTCAGCTGATGATAGATAGCTCCGGATGCATAGTCACTTAATGTCCCATAATCAGAAGCTCAGTATCCACTAGGACCCATGAAATATGCCAAAAGTCAATTTTCAATTCTTTATATACTTATCTGCTGCAGGTAACATGGCTTTCTTCCAGAACTCTAGGTGTCTGCACTGTGATTCTCCTGTTGGACCTTGTTAGAAATTCTGTACAGATACAGTATTGTGGAATTTAAGTCATATGACCCAATTGGTAGACCTGCTTGTACTACAGCCTAGACCTATTAAAAAATCCTTTCTTGATCTGAACCCCATTCAAAACTGATAGTCTTTCAGGAGTTCCTGTTTTGGATCAGCAGGTTGAAACCCAAAATAGTGTCTGTGATGATGTAGGTTTGATCCCTCGCCTCATTTAGTGGGTTAAGGATCTGGTGTTGCCACAAGCTGCAGTGTAGGTCACAGATGTGGCTCAGATCTAGTGTTGCTGTGGCTGTGGTGCAGGCCAGCAACTGCAGCTCCAATTCAACCCCTAGACCTGGGAACTTGCATATGCAGCAGGTGCAGCCCTAACAATAAAACAAACAAAAAAGTAAACAAACAAGCAAAAAACTGATAGTCTTCCATATAACCTGACTATTCAGTTGACATAGTATTTTCAAAAGCAATATATGCTGGTCTCAAATTCCAAAGAGGCCTATTTAGTGTTGTGCTTCTTTCTTTGTGGCAGAGAGATGAGGTAAGATAACTAGACCTTTATTATGAAGGAGATGATTGGCATATATTCTGAGACCACTGACTCAAAGTTTTGTCATGCAACTTGCCACTTCTTTCTCATAAGTTTCAAATAAAGTGATGTCAGCAAAATGGCAGACCAATGTTATAGTCCATGGAATATCTAAATGAGCTAGGGTCCCTTAAACAATATTGTAACAGATATCAAAAGAATCAATTAGTCTTGGACCAAAACTGCGAGCACATATTCATATGCATCCCGCTCACATTTAAGTGTGAACAGTTTTTTCTCCCTTTTTTCTTTTTAGGGCTGCACCCATGAAGCTTCCAGGCTAGGAGTCTAATCGGAGCTCCAGCAGCCAGTCCATGCCACAGCCATGGCAGGAACAGAGCCACATCTGCGACCTACACCACAGCTCACAGCAACACCTGATCCCCGACCCACTGAGTGAAGCCAGGGATCGAACCCACATCCTCATGGATTCTAGTCGGATTTGTTTCCACTGTTCCATGAAGGAAACTCCCTGTCCTTCCTCTCAATAGCTGGAGAAGGAAGCATTTGTCAGATAAATAGACAAAAACCGTATATTAGAAGTTATTTTGACCTCTTTTATTAATGAAAATATTTGGCATAGATGGCTGCTTGACTAAATGTGTTCCCACTGTATCTACAATATCTATTCAGTGCTTGCAGGGTCCAGACTGATGCATTAAATGGGGATATGATGGAGCCACTACTTCTGCACTCGTCAAGTCTTTAAAAGTGGCACTCATCCCTGCCATTTCACTCATGGTGAGATACTGGTTTTAATTTATTATTTTGGCTTTAAAGAGGGAGTTTCAGAGCATTCCTTTTGGTCTTCTCTACTCTAGCAGTAGCTCTTCTTCCACAAACCAAGGAATTATTGTAAATATTCTGCTAATTACTAAATATGTTTCTTTTTATTGTACATTTGGAAATTGGGGAGATAACAACTGGGTGGGTCTTTGGATCTAAGTGAACTAGCTGTATAATATACACAAAACAGTTCTCTACTCATCTGATTTTATTCACTGCTGCTAAGATGGGTGGAGGAGCTTGTGATATCATGTAGAGATTTCAAGTGCCAGTGCTCAGACTCTGTATCCAGCAATTGTCAAAATATATGAGTATACCAGTGAGCAGTTACCCAGTAAATACCTTGGAGAAGCACTGGGAAATTACAACTCATTGTGGTATTATAGGATTCTTTATTCAAAGGGACTCATCAGCCTTTTTATTGATGGGTGGCATGAGTCTAAAAGTGGGTGAAGGATCATAATTTTCCTTTGATCATTTGGTGTGTGCATGTGTGTGTATATGTATTTATGTTGGCTATTCATATATCTTGCCTCTAAGAACACCATGACTTTATGAACCATCTCCATAGTTTCTTAAAGTACCCTGGCCACTGTCCTGACCTTGCTCCGTGTAATACTATTTACATGCATTTTGTCCCTGATGGTTACATGCTGTTGCCTGACTTCTTCTATTCTGAGATCCTTTATTTTCATTTCTACTTAGGAACTTAATTATGTAACAATATCCCCTACTATCAACCTCCAGAGGACAGGCACTACTGAATAAGTCAATGGAGATTGTGTCTCCCTTACCACAACACTTCTTATTGCCTTGATAAATGCAGTGTTCTTTGAGCCTTCCTAAGGAAATCAGCGGGTAAATCATCCAGTCTTACAGAATAAACCCATTTTAGCATATCCACTTCTCTGAACCTTTTTATCCCTGCATCTATTGCATCAAAGCATTCTTAACTACTATTTTATATTACTTCTTTAAAGAGTATGGCAGGGCTCTGGAAAATGGAGAGATAGTATCACAATTGCTTTGAACAGGTTACTGCATCTGGGACTCAGTATGAAAATTCAGGCACAGTACTAGATTCAAGAAAAGTCTCTAGCATATGCCTAGGATACTCTACCCAGGTTCACTTTACCTGGCTGGTGCACCTGTTCCCCAACTGCTTTGGGTGTTGGCTGCTTACAGTTCAAATCTTCCTCCTTCAACAGAGGATTCTTCCTGGCTGATTGGGACTGCCTTACCACCTCTCTCCACCCCTGCATTACATATAACCAAAGAATGGCTGCTGAAGCAGTGTAATGGTCCAATCTCAGTGGAACCTGACTAGGGAGGCCTTACGAGTACCAGTAGGAACAGTGGGAGTATACCTGAGGGTAATTCCAAATGTACTGAGCTGGGAGATGTGAGTGGAAGGCTGGATAGGGCAGAATTTGTCAACTTGGGGCCTCCACCAATAGTCAGGATTTTGCCTGATGAAGGCTGCTACTATATTGCTGTGATGATGCTTAGAAGCTTGGACAAAGCGGTTGTCCACATTAAACCAAGGGGAAAGGGCAGAACCACTGTGCTACAGTCAGCTCTTTCAGATCAAGATAAGCTATAACACCCTGGAATGATTTAACTTTCTAAAGTTTCTTCATTTTCCTTGTGAATAAACTGGGGATAATAATAATACCCACCTCATAGTGTGTGAATGTTAAATGAGTTATGAGATGTAGGTTGACTTTGAATAGTCCCTAGCACAGTAATCTCTTTGGTCACATAAATTGTTATTTTTTTGTCAAGACTGAGAGTTACTTGATGTATGCTGGGTGCTTGGGCCTCTGAATGATGACTCTTCCTAGACTCCTCACAGCTTTACTAAACCTACATTTTGGAAACCAGTGTTCTTCCACCTCAATCCCCTCCCCACTTCATATTGGTCCTCTCTGATACCACTTGTCATATACCTCCTGGACAGTAGGAACTGTCTGCTGGCCTCCACTCCCAGCAGGCAGGTATAGTCCTAAACTTCATTCCCCTCATCTGCCTTCCACTTCTATGCAGTCTGCATTGGCAAAAAGTGGACAGGGGAAGGACAGTGGTGTATATACTATGCTACCTGTGCTTTGAAACTAATAGCAATAATGAAATGAGAGCCACCCTGAGATAGTAAGAATCTTTAAAAACACAATGTCACTTTGCTTATTCAACTCCAGTGCTTTAAAATATACTTTTAATTGCATCACTATCTCAGTTTGCATTTGAGTATCATTTTCAAGCAGGATTTGTTTCTGTCACAAGAAAGGATAAATTTGCATGTGTGGAACTGCAAATTTAGTTATTCATGCTTTATGTAAGCAAATTAACTTTTTATTTAAGGTTATTAGTGATTTTTAACATTATGAATTCTACTGAGATTTGAAGAGGCATTTAAATAGTCACAATAAGCTGCATAATGGGTTCATTGATCCAAGCAAAGGTAACATGTGAACTGACACCTGAAGGATAATTTCAAGTTCCCTGGGTGGAGATATGGCATTGGGGAGATTAGACAGTTGGATATGCTGGAGCAAAAGTGTGGAAAAGGGAAAGAACAGGGTTAGTGTGAGGAATACCTATTGTATAGTTTGTCAAAATAAATGCCTATAAAGATAGTAGAAGACACATCTATAGAAGTACTTGAATAGAAGAGTGGGCTTAAATCTTTAGATCTTTATTAAATGAATTTACATATGATAATAATGCCATAAGTGATGATATTGGTTACTGATACAAATACCAAACTTTGTGAGTCACAGTGAACCTACTAGATTATGGCAGACTCAAAATGGAAATTCTCCTATTCTTATTTATAATATGCACTATTTTATTATTATTTAAATATCTCTCTTAATATGAACTGTCAGAGTTCCCTTCATGGCTCAGCAGAAATGATTCTGACTAGCATCCATGAGGACACAGGTTCAATCCCTGGCCTTGCTCAGTGGGTTAAGGATCCAGCATTGCTGTGAGGTGTGGTGTGGGCAGCACATGAAGCTTGGATCCTGCTTTGGGATGGAAATCCTGTGAAATTGGATTGTTATGATCATTATACAACTATAGATGTGATAAATGCATTTGAGTAATAAAAAATAAAATAAAAAAGAAAAAACTAAAATGTCACTTGAAATATTATCATTCAGGTAAAATAGCCATTAATATATTGTCTTTTGGTAATTTTTCTTCCCAAAATCTCTGGGCTTACAAGCATGCACACACACACACATCCTCAGTCACATTATATTTACATGCTTTTATATATTGTATCATACATTACATATTGTTTTAAACTGGTTTGATGCATTTTTGAATATATCAGAATTTACTGAACCAATCCTCTATTCATGAATATTTGGATTGTATAAAATTTGGGGTGCATAAACCATGTTACCATAAATATACAGTGTGCTTCTATATTGATACAATTTATAGTTTGCCCCCAATTTTCCTGCCCTAGCTGCTTCATCTCCTTTCTCAATGGAGCTTAGTGGTGAGAAGAGGCTACCTTTGCACTCATTGCATCTCCTGGCCTGAGGTGCTCTTAGGCTCCTCCAAAGATGAGACTCACATAGAGAGAGTTTTGGCAGGCAAGGCAGGCAGGGCAGCTGTAGTCCAAGCCAGTTTCAAAGGGACCCATGGAGGTTCTGACTCTTCCTTTGACTTCCCAATTTAGATGGAGCACAGTACTGCAACACTGTGTGGAGACAGGGTTAGATCTAGATTCCCTAGGCTGCCTGGATGAACCAAGTATCACAACCCTGGAATTGTAGGAGTACTTAATTCCCAGAGAGTGGAGGTGGAATGGGGAGGTAAACTGAGGAAGGAAAGACAAAAGATGGAAAGGAAATAACAGACATATTCACACACACACCCCTCCCTAGGTCATCTGCCTCAGGAGAGTAACCAGGTGCAGTGTATCTATACAGCCAGACCAGAGAAATCTGACATGAGCCAGTGACTAGCTATATTTTCTTGTGAAACTGTGGCCACCTCACTAAGTATCACTTTTTATTCTTTCTCTTTCCTTTCCTTCACTTCTTGGCTTCCCTTTTCCACCACTTTTGTTGCTCTAGGATTGTACCTCCCAATAAAAGCTTGACCAAGTAAACTTTGCCTCAGACTCTATTTTTTGGACAATCAAGGCTAAGATTGTGATGTTGTCTGCTTATCCCCTTAAAGAGAAGTGCCTAGAAGTAAAAGGACTGGGATAAAGGGCATCAACATTTTAACTTTAATACAAGTTGCCTAACTACCTTCCTCAGAAGTTGAATTTAGTTTTCCCATATCATAAACTGAATGCTGATTTCTTTTTGAGGTAGAAAATGATGGACTGTGAAATGAATTCTTTTGGCTCACCTTCAATATTTCTTTGTCTTTTGCTAAAATTAACATTAAATGCGTACTGTTTCTGAAAAGAAAGCTTCAATAGCTCACTGTAGTGCAGACTCGGGAAAAGTATTTAATGGTACATTGCAACATTTTATTTGTTTACAAGTTGTCCTCATGCCTTGTTTCCATAAAAGAAACTAATATATAACTCATTACATTTAAATATTTCTTTTTTATATGAGGTAATGATTTGCTGAATTTAAAAGAGAACAGAGTGAACATGGCAGTTTATCATGCAATAAATTTTACTCAATAATACTTGCTAAGGTACTATGAAGGATTATGTGCTTAATACTCAGAGGGAAGAAAGCAGGTACACTGACCTCTGCATTTTTTGAGTTTGCAATCCATAAACACAGCAGAAATTGTGAGGGTTTGCATTAGAAAAGTATGGAGTGATTGAAGTGCTACCTAAGGCTTCCTAAGGGAAATGAGCTTTAAACCGAAACCTATGGAGTTCCCGTCGTGGCGTAGCAGAAACGAATCCGACAAGGAACCATGAGGTTGCCAGTTCAATTCCTGGCCTCACTCAGTGGGTTAAGGATCTGGTGTTGCCGCGAGCTGTGGTGTCCCTAGCCTGGGAACTTCCACATGCTGTGGGTGTGGCCCTAAAAAGACAAAAAGACCAAACAACAACAACAACAACAACAAAACACTGAAACCTAAATAATGAATGGAGGAGTTCTTGTGTGGCTTAAGTATCTGGCATTGTCACTGCAGTAAATTGGGGCATTGCTGTGGTATAGGCTTAATCCCTGGCCTGGGACTTCTGTATGCTCTGGGTGCAGTCAAAAAAAGAATGAAAAAGAGAATAGTTCCTGCTGTGGCACAAGGAGATCTGCAGTGTCTCTGGAACACTGGGATGCAGGTTCAACCCCGGTCTGGCACAGTAGTTTAAAGATCCTGTAGCATAGGTGGCAACTGCAGCTTGGATCTCAACACTAGCCTGGGAGCTTCCATATGCCATGGGGCAGCCAAAGAAGAAAAAAGAAGAAGAGAAATGATTAGGAATTGAGGAGGTAAAACATGGAGGTGAGGAATGGAAGGAAACTTGTGCATATGTGCACAAATAGATGGGCATGTATGTGCCTGCACATGTATATGTGTTCATGTGTACACATACATTTATAATTGTGTTTCTGGAAGTTCATTTGGAGAGATGAAACTGGATTTTTCATGAATTTGAGAGCAATACAAAGGGCACAAATATTTATTTTGAAGGAATCCCAAGGTTAATGGTGGCCACCGAATATTTATGAGCAGGGAAAAATTATCATATATTCCAGGATCATTGCTCTGACATTGGTTGGGACATTAACAGGGGAAGGAAATATGAGAGTTATGGAGTTCCAGAAAGAGGCTGTAGTTCTGGGGAAATCTGAGAAAGAAATGCAAAAAATGGAGGGCTACAGAATACAGAACTCTTTATATAGTAGAATACATAAGCCCTGGTGAATTCCTGGATTTTTGAGGGATTAGGGAAGTCAAAGATAATTCCCATTCTTCTTTTAAAAAAAAGACTAAAATTTTCCATCAAAACATATGCCCCCCTTTTTTTGCTTATATTAACAAATAACCATGAAAAGATTAATATAACTGCTTGTTACTTAATAATGATTAACTTTTGTTGAGCAACTAGTTTGAGCCAGGCATGGAATATATCATTTTATTCTCATAACTTTCCATGAGGTAAATGCCATTATCAGTCCACATTCAGATGGAGAAATTGTGGCACAAAAAGGTTAAATAATTTGCCTAAAGTGACACAAGTCAAAAGTTGAAGAGCCAGCGTTCTCTCCTTTTCTCTCTCTCTCCTCGTTCAGTGTGTTAAGCATCTGGCATTGCCTTAAGCTGTGGTGTAGGTCACAGATATGGCTCAGATCTGGCATTGCTGTGGCTGTGGCATAGGATGGCAGCTGCAGCTCCAGTTCAACCCCTAGTTACTAGCCTGGGAACTTCCATATGCTACAGTTGCAGCCCTAAAAAGAAAAAAAAAAACATATGTGGTATTTAATAGGATTGAACTTACTTACTTCAAGGATGTACCACAGTCCAAAAGGACGTGTATTCTTCATAAAAAATGTTATAAGAGGTTTATGCTGTGGATTCTGAAACACATACTAGATAAATAGCTGTATGATGAGAATATGGTTTCCAACTTTTCTACAATGAAAGGTAGCTTAATAAATAATTTAAAAATTGTTTTCAAACACTGGTTTCAAATAACCTTGACTCATCCACAAACTAGATAACATTTCAGTTTCGGGGGACTCTGTTTTGAAGAAATTGTTGTGTAATTAGTCTGTTCTTACATATTTCCCTAATTAGAGGCTAATATGTATTTTTAAGGGGAAATGTCAAATGCATTGGAACCCCCCCTTTCATGTGAGGAGGAACTAAGAGGGGAAAATGCCAAACGGTGTGAAACTGGGCAGTTTTCACCCTCTACCTGATTGTGGACATTTGATTACTAAGACAGTGTCTTCCAGGTGTTCACCTTCTTTCTTTACACCTCTCTGAGGTTAATAAAGTTCCCATATTGTGCATATAATGATGACCCTATTGTTTACTGGTTAATGACTTATCCAACCAATATCATTGATCTATTCTTTATCTTGTTTTATTTTTTTGTCTATTTAGGGCCGCACCCACAGCACATGGAGGTTCCCAGGCTAGGGGCTGAATCGGAACTGTAGCCACCGGCCTATGCCACAGCCACAGCAACTCAAGATCTAAGCCATGTCTGTGACCTACACCACAGCTCATGGCAACGCCAGATCCTTAACCCACTGAGCAAGACCAGGGATCGAACCCACAACCTCATGGTTCCTAGTCAGATTTGTTTCCCCTGCGCTACAACAGGAACTCCTGATCTCTTCTTCTATGTCAAGAACAGTGTTAAGCACTGGGTACACTGTGAACAAAACATCCAGGGTTTGCCCACAAAGTGCTTACAGCCAGGTTTATGTCCATTCTCATTAATCCCACATAAATCTTACAAAGTGGCAATTAAGATTCAGATTGACTTGCTCATGACTTCAGAGCTGGATTTGGCTCCCAAATCCCACTCCTACTGCACTCTCTCACACTGGCTTCCCTGGGCTTAGTGACACAACCCCAGGATTCATTGTGAGATCCCTAAATGTACACATTTGTATGAAGAATCCAAATCAGAGGGAAGGAAGCCTGTTTCTAAGGCCTGTGTAAAACCCTTGTGGCATCTACAAAGAGATGTCAGGTCCTCTTTTCCACCTCCCTACAAACCTGAATTTTTAAAATTATAAATGTTTATTAAAATTATAGTAGCAATTTTCTATATTTTTATTGTGAAATGATAGCTAAATTGATCAATGTTTAACCTTTCTCTTTTGGGGGGATTGAAATGCCCCTGTTCAATATCCCTAAGCACATTCTTGGTAATCCAGCACTAATTCTGTCCAGCTTCAGCAGCTCATGCTTATAATGCTGCCTCCAGATCCTGAGGCCCTTATGCTTTGTCTCTGTATTTTTTTTTATCATCAATTCATGTAATTGGATATTATGCCAGGGAAGCAGCTAAAATCCTTCATTCTCTTACTTTGATTCCTATATTCAGTATGAGTTATTTAATCTTTCCTTCTTTTGTTCATTCATTGCACATTTATTGAGTGCCTGCCATGTATTTAGCAATTTGCCTGATATAAGATATAAATGAAAAATCCATTTCTCCCTCTCTAGTATCTCAGAGTTTATGTAAGTGGGCAGAGAGGGTATAAAAATTATTTTTAAAAAATATGATAAGAAACATGAAAGGGGTATATAAAGAGTGATATGTAAATGAGAAGGGAAAACCAAGCCAGCCCTGGGGATTGGTGGGGGCATTGGAGGAGGGAGGCTCTTCTGGAGAGAAGAAAATGTCTGAGCTGATTCTAAAACCCATTAAGTGATGAACAGGCCAATTAAAGAAAATTGTGTATTCTAGGCAGAGAATGCCAAGGGCAACAGCCCAGGAGCATGGGAAAGAAAGAGTCACTTTTCTGTGCTATTATTTTTGCTCAAGATGCCACGCTAAGTGCTTTACATGCATTGTTTAACTGAATCCTCATCTAAATCCTATGCAATAGTTAGGATTCTTATTTCTATTTGAGTGTGGAGAAAAATAGAGGCTAAGTCACATGCTTTAGTGTTATTCAGTGATAATAGGAAGCTAGGCTGGGATTTGAGCACAGATCTTTTGGATATCAGAATTTATCTTAACCACTCCATTCTACTCCAGTAATTCTGTGTGACCAGAATGATAAGTCAGGGGAAGAGTCAGGATGGGGAATAGATGACAGAAGCAAAAGCAATTTTATCTTGAAGGCTGCACTGAGGAAGGATTTTAGTAGCTCCGTGCTGTGCTTAGATGTCTTTTTTTTTTTTTTGCCACATTCGTGGCATGTGGAAATTCCTGGGCCAGGGATCAAATCTGTGCCACAGCTGTGACCTACGCCACAGCAGCAACACCACCAATACTTAACCCACTGTGCAGAACAGGGGATCAAACCTGAACTTCTGCAGTGACCCAAGTTGCTACAGTTGGATCCTTAACCCGCTGTGCCACAGCAGGAACTCCTAGCTGTGTATTTCAGAAGACTCACTCTGTCAGTGTGTGAATCATGGCTTAAAGGGAGGGCAGATTGGAGGCAGGGAGCCAGGAAGGTGGCTAGGCCACTGCTCCAGGTGAGAGATGAACAGTTTTCTGGTCTTGTGTGGTTGCAATGGGGATAGAAGGGAGTGGGTGGATTCCAAAAAAACTCTTGCAACTGACTAGATAGGAAGGAGCATAAAATAAAGGCAAGGTAAGTAGCAGTGAGGGAAGGAGTCACACATACATATATACATTCCTTTTTGTCACATTATCACGCTCCATCATAAGTGACTAGATATAGTTCCCAGTGCTATACAGCAGGATCTCATTGCTTATCCATTACTTAGGCAATAGTTTGCATCTATTAACACCAGATTCCCAGTCCATCCCACTGCCTCTCCCTCCCCATTGGTAACCACAAGGCTGTTCTCCAAGTCCTTGAGTTTCTTTTCTGTGGAAAGTTTCATTTGTGCCAAATATTAGATTCCAAGTAAATGATATCATATGGTATTTGTCTTTCTCTTTCTGACTTACTTCACTCAGGATGAGAGTCTCTAGTTCCATCCATGTTGCTGTAAATGGCATTATTTTGTTCTTTTTTTATGGCTGAGTAGTATCCCATTGTGTATAAATACCACATCTTAATGTATTCATCTGTCGATGGACATTTAGATTGTTTCCATGTCTTGGCTATTGTGCATAATGCTGCAATGAACATAGGGGTGCATGTGTCTTTTTCAAGGAAAGTTCTGTCTGAATATAAGCCCAAGAGTGGGATTGCTGGGTCATATGGTAGTTCTATATATAGGTTTCTAAATTTTAAATTTTATTGCAGTATGGTTGACTTACAATATTGTATTAGCATCATGTTTACAGAAAAATGGCATTAGTTTAGAAAACTAGAAGAATTAGAAGATCCCACAAAGAAAACTAAATTGAGGAAGAACATGATCATAAAGCTGGGATAAGAGTTTTAAGAAGGAAGGCGTGATCAGTGACCAGGGCTATAGAGAGCAATCTCACAGTAATAGCAACCACACTGCTTACCAGATCCCTATGTACCAGATACTATACCATGCACTTTTTACGAAATATCTCAGGTTCTAGGATATGAATGCAAAGCAGTGGTGCTGCTGGGGATAACAATAACTATCTTTGTTCAGCACAGTCTCTGCTTATCACTGCAAAACCCCTTGCACACAATTCCTCATCCTTGTAGTTACAGGTGAGAAAGCTTGCCTATGAGAGTGATGAAGATAGGGTGTACTGACTGTAGCAATGCAAAGAGTTAATGGATTATACTGGTTCCTTGGGCTTTGCTTCCTTTTCAAGATGGAAGAACTCTATGGTGAATAAACCAGTAAATAGGAGCTTTATTTCACTCATACAGTGGCATAACAGAAAAAAAATTTATCCTCAGGGCAAAATAGCTTATAGGAAAATAGCCATTATTGGTTAACCATTTGGGGCCCAGTGGCACTTACTATAACTGAGTCCTAATTTTATGATCTACAGTTACATAAAAGTTTATGGAGAATAGGTACTAATGAGAGCTGTGCCTTCTGTCTTCTCTCAGCACTCACTGCAAGCCTCTGGTGTTCCTCTTGTCTCACTGAATTAAAATTATCCATTAAATTATCTATTAAATTGTCTCCTTAAGTCACACTTAAGTTCTACAAGACTGAGGATCAGTCTTTTTCATCATTTCCTCAGCTATGTCTCTCAGTTGGTGGCATGAAGCAGGCACTAAACAAATGTTCAAATAGCATTAATTTTTCTACCAAGTTTTTCCCCAGTGACTTACTAAATGGCTCTATTTAACAGGAAAATTTTAGATTGAGCTTATTGGAGTTAATCATCAAAAACTAACTCTTACTAATTTTTCAGAGTTTTCTAACTAGATTTCCCATAATATAACCACCATGAAAACAATATGGAGGTTCCAGAAAAAATTAAAATTTGAACTACCATATGGTATAATCTAGCCATCTCATTTCTGGGTATATATCCAAAGAAATGAAAACAGAATCTTGAAGAGATATCTGCACCTACATGTCCATTGCAGCATTATTCACAATAGCCAAAGTATGGAAACAACCTAAGTATCCACTGATGGAAAAATAAAGAAGATACTATTCAGCCTTGAGAAATAAGGAAATACCATCACTTGTAACTGTAAATGGACCTTAAGGGCATTATGCTAAGTGAAGAAAGCCAGACAGAGAAAGACACATATTTTGTATTCTGGAAGGACCGCAAGGCAATAGGAAGGCTGGAGATTAAGCTTTGAGGACAAGACTACTGAAATCACAGCCAAAATTTCCCTATCACATTTGTCAACTTGTCTTCAGGTTGGCAAATATGACCGCTGGCATTTTGACCACTTGCCACTACACTCTTTTGCACAATGACACTAATAAGCTTCCCTTCATGTCCCTTGATCCAGATTTAAAGTCCCAAGTGAAGCGTCCTGTAGGCTGAGCATAGATCTCAGACTCTGCTCCAGCTGCCAGGGGAAGGGAGAGAAGGGCCATCTTTCTTCTGTAGAAAAGATGAGTCTTGCCCATGATCAGGATCCACACCATGGGACAGGTCCCTAGAGGAGGAAGAAGGTTTGATCTTAGGTTTCCAAAGCAATAAAAATGTCCACTAAACTGACTGAAAGGATTCTGAGTCATCGTGCCAAAGGATAGCTTTCTGTACAGTTTTTAAAATATAAGTAAGATGTCTGGCTATCTGAAATCATTTAGGTAATAGTTCCTCCCCTCAAGCAGCAATACAATGCATCCCCACATGGCTTTCATCTCCTGAAATGTTAGAAATACCCTCTTGTCAAAGTCTTATTATAAGAAGCCTGAGAGCTGGAATCTAGAATTACATTCCTCTCCCCACACCAGGATCTGGCCACAAAGTTGGTAATAAGATGCATTTCCTCTCTCAAGTTTGCTGTCTCCTGTGTGTGATTGATACTATACACAGTGAAGCATCTGTGTTTCATAAAAATAATGTGTGAAAACAGTTTTCAAAAATTGACACTATCTACATAAAAAGAAAACCAAAAACGTGGTTACCATTTTGTAGTGCCTATTGAATTTGGCTGTGAATGGAAATCTAATTGCCATCCATTTCTACTGAAGCCGTCTATGAACATCACATTTCCATTAAATAGAGAACTCAGCTATAGCAATAATGGTGTGCACATTGAAACAGTAAAAAACATTAATGACTATTGGATTATTGAATAATTTATGTTTCCTCTTGACAGACCATTAGAGGAAATAAGCAAAGCTGCAGGTAGAGAAAATATCATTCATGTCAGCAAAGGTAAAAGGAACATATTTTCTGAAGTTACAAACAGCTCCCTAGTTTTCAATAATAATTGTTGATTATTCTCTTATTCTTCATTTATAATTACAGAAAGTCTTCTTCAACACATGCTCTTGTTACCATAGGATTTGCATTATAGTATTACCACTTGCAGGGCTGAATTTAAGGAGTGAGGGACCTACAGCTTGGGTTAGAGGGGTAAGATTTAAACTACACTTGTTGCAGAAAAATCTATTCAATCCTCCATCCAGTGTCAGGAACAAATAATATTTTAGTTTTATAGACTTGGTAGCCAATGTTCATGCTCAGTTCCCCGCACCCTCTCCTTCTGGTTTTTCTTCTTCAGTGATTCGAATCACCAGTATCCTTTTGATGAATGGCCAGTCTGATTTTAATGATTTTGTATTTTCTTTGATGAACAGTTGTCAAAATAA
This sequence comes from Phacochoerus africanus, assembly GCF_016906955.1. Taxonomy (NCBI): domain Eukaryota; kingdom Metazoa; phylum Chordata; class Mammalia; order Artiodactyla; family Suidae; genus Phacochoerus; species Phacochoerus africanus. Next base: position 46,010,079 of record NC_062549.1, on the reverse strand, counting down.
AGGGACAGTTCAGACAATCAGATTTGTAGTTAAAAAGGCAAAATCATGCAAACATGTCAGATTAATATTTCCAAAGTACAGATCTAATCAGTATCTGCCCTGATTAAGTCTAAAGTCTCTAAGGATCTAATTAAGTCCAAAATTCTGTCCCTGTCATCACCCCTGTCTTCTGATATTTTATTCTGTTGCTTCCATGAATGTACGGTATAGATCATTTCAGTGGTTCTTAATCTTGGCTGCACATCATAATCACTTGGGAAGTTTTGTTTTTTTTTTGTTGTTGGTTTGTTCGTTTGTTTTTAAACAGTGATGCCTAGGTACCACTGCATGCTAACTGAATATGAACCTGAATATGAACAAAGGCGTCAATTTGTTTTTTCCTGTTTTTTTTAAAGCTCCTTATTTTTTATTATCTATTGCTACAAAACAAACCACACCAAGGCTTATTGTATAAAACAGTAACCATTTTATTATGCTCCTGATTTATGTGGGTCAGAAATTTAGACAGGGCACAGCACTGATGGATGGTGTGTCTCTGTTCCATGATGTCTGAGACCTTGGCTGAGATAACACAAATGGCTAGGCGTGTCTCAAATAGCTGTGTCTGGAATCATCTAGAGACTTCTTTATTCACTTTTCTGCCACTTAGGCTGGAATGACTCAAAGGCTGGGTTCAGCTGGTACTTTCAGTCAGGGTGTCTACAGATGCCTCTCCGTATAGCTTGGGCTTCCTCGGTGCATGGTGCTCAAGGTAGTCAGATTTCCTATAGCGATCCCAAGGCTCCAGAGCAAATATTCCACTGAAGAAGATGGAATGGCGAGGCTTTTTTTTTTTTTTTTTCTTTACACCACACCTGTCGCATATAGAAGTTCCCAGGCTAGAAGTTGAATTGGATCTGCAGCTGCAGGCCTATGCCACAGCTACAGCAACACCATATCTCAACCACATCTGCAGACTATGCCGCAGCTTGCTGCAATGCCAGATCCTTAACCTACTGAGCAAGGCCAGGTATTGAATCCACATCCTCACAGAGACAGCATCTGGTCCTTACCTACTGAGCCACAAAGGGAACTCCCTGTGAGGCTTTTTATATACCTAGACTCAGAAAACATAGCATCACTTCTGGTGCATTTTATGCATTCAAGCAGTCACAGTCCTTCAGATTCAAGGAAAGGGGACTCACGTTTCTATAGGAAGTTAACGAAATTGTGGCTATATTGAAAGTTGCCACACATCCTTGGTAATTCCGATGTACAGCCAGAACTGAAAACGATTGGATCCATTTCTTGCAAACACTGATCTACAGAGCAAGTCTGGGACTTGGGTGAGGTAACTGAGATGCCAACGATGCAAAATTTAAGAAGACAGGCACTATCAGGATCATGCAAATACAGGGTAACACTTCCTTACACTTTGTGCCCAAGGTGATTTATCGGGCCTCCCCCCGCCCCAGTCCTACCTGCTACCGAGCACCAGGATATGAATCATGGAAAAAAGAGGGACTCAGATTCCTGGATCTCATACTTTTATATTCTGCTTTAGTAAGCCTTGGGTAGGGACTAGGATTCCAGTAGACTAATTACAGATTCCCATGGACTCTCCTGGGTGTCATGCCTTTACTTTGCTGTTCCATCTGGAATGTCTTTTCTTTCTATTTCTATCAGATATATATCTAGGAATTTTCAAGATACATTTCAAATACCACCTCTTTTATCAAGACTTTCTTGGTCCCATTAGCAAGATAATAAATCATTTCTCCTAGGAAACTCATATAGAACTTTTTATATGCCTTTTGGAACTCACATTTTGTCCTGTGTTAGGTTGTTTGTGCACGTGCTTTATAGAAATGACATTTTTTTTTTCTTGGAGGCCACAAAATAGAGATCTGGATCCACTTCATCCATTCTCACAGGCAGAGCCTTGTTTGGAAAAGGTACTATTCTCTTTGGCTCATTTTACTCCAAGATAGTTCAACTTTGTAACCCACAGCAACTCGAATGTGTCTTGCACATTTAGATGCCCAATAAACAGTGGATATTTCTCCTGATGGAAGGTGAGATTACCATTTTTGCAGCTCTTACAGAAGCCCTCAGATTTTGAATAATTACCCTCTCTTAAACATAGATAGGGACTGTATCCTTTATTGTGACTTCAACTTTGGAAAACTTGCTTGACCATGATCTGACAATATTTTTCCCATAGAACTTTTTTTTTTTTTTTTTGGCTGCTCACTCTATGCAGCGTCCATACCTTTGTCCATGGCACTAACCACATTTAAGCCCCAGAATGCTTTGAGGTAAGTAGCACCATCGTGACCATTTTACTGATGAAAACCGAGGCGAAAAGATGTAGTAACTTGCTAGATCACAAGATAAATCAACAAAGAGCAGGTTTTGAACCCGGGGCCTCAAGATTCCAAAAATAAGTGGTTTAATCCCCACATTAACCGCCCCCCCTACCTCGTTGGTTGGTGATATCTATTTACCTACCAGTCTTTGGGGAGGGTGGGGAAGACAGGTGTACTTGGACAAAAGCAAAGTTGGCAAAACATCTTGGAATCTAACTATTTTCTACCCAGGGGTGAGTTTGGGGGCATCCTTACTTTGTGTTTTATTTATTCAGGACAGATAACCCTCCACTTGTTCCCCCTCTCTGAGTGGGCTACCTCCTTCCTCTCCGCCTGTGGGACCGTTGTGGACTGGGCGGAAGCCTCAGGGTTACTCCCAAGCCTAATGGCAGTGCGGGGGGTCAGAGTCCGCACCCCCCACCCCGCCCCCAAGAGGAGCAGCGCGTTGCTACCAGCAGAGACGAGCGATCCAGGCGGCGCAGCCAAGGGAAGAGGGGGCGCGGGTTGGAATGCGTGGGAGCGCGGAGGACGTAGACAAGGAGGTGGAGAATAAGCCAGAGAGAGACAGGAGGGAGGCTCTCGGAGCAGCGAACATCCGCTCTTGATCCGGAGCCTAGCAGCGGGAGCTTGGGAGAGGGTAGGGAGTGCGGCGCATCCTTGCCTGAGCCTGTGTGGCTGCCTAGCCGTGCTCTCGCCAGCGCCATTGGTCTTCAGGGCTCCCAAGGATGGAGGAATCTAGGGAGACGTCGTCGTCCTCCAACAACTCTTCAGAAGAGCTAAGTTCCGCGCTGCAGCTGTCCAAGGGCATGTCGATCTTCTTAGACGTAAGTACAAAGGGAAGGGGTTAGGTCGATGTGTCTCAGGGGCTTTCCTCTTCGCTGGAAGGAGGAGTTTCCAGCCAGGTGTCCATCAGCCGGTATTTTGCCTCCAGAACACCTGAGAGAACTAGCTCCTACCTCGCTTCCCTCTCTCCCTGGAAAACCACTCAGGCAAATGCCTGGGAAATAACCGACACTCAACTTGTCAAAAGGGCTGGCCCAGTCCTGCGACCTGGGGCTTAACAACCCCTAATATATTCCCAAAAGTTAATTCCCCAACAGCCTGGATTTCGATAGGGACTAGGTTTGTAAATACAACAGTCTCCATTCAGGTGAATAGAGTATTTTAAAGGGGGTAAAGCTGGGGGGTGTTGGCGTTGTCCCAACTCATCTCCAATATGCCCTATTTTCAGCTCCCATCTTTCCCACGCTCTAAAGTGATCTGGGGAATCAACAGAGATTGCTATGCCGGCCATCCTCCAACAACCCCCCCATCCCCAAAAAACAATCACTTGAAAACATATTTTTCTTTTTATTACCAGCAGTCGCCAAGACTTTCATAATGATTCCTTTTTCGCTGCTATCTCCTATTTTTACATTTTTCTTTCCTGCTATTGGCCTTCTGTAACTCTCCAAGTTGTAATTACTGTCATTATCTTCATCAATTCTAGAATTTAGCTGTTGTTCTTTTGGTCCTCACCGTGGCTTGCTTATTGATTCCCTCACTCCATTTCTCTGATTTTGAATAATCGTTTTTCATTCTTTCTTTCCCTTTCTCTGCTATTTTTCTGCCCTCATGCTGTGGTTTCTATCTCTGTAGCAGTTTTATTTCTTATTTATTTCTCAATTTTGCTTTACTCTCCCTTCCTGCCATTCTCTATATTTCTCACCGTTTTGCTTAGCTCTTTCCTCTGCCTTTAGGTTTTATGGTTTTCCTATCCCTCAGTTGCCTGCAGGCTCTCAGCACTCTCAGCCCCTCAGCTGTCACATTCGTCCTGTCCCTTGAGGTAGTTTCTGGCTCAGTGGGGACAATTCTGTCATGATAAAAAAAAATGGGCAGAGGGCATTGAAGAATGATTTTTCTTTTTCCCCTAACCCGAGTTATCATTTCTTATAAAAGTTGAAGTGAGGGGGCCAGAGGCCAAATACATTTATTTGTGGAGAGATTAAAATATGAGGAAATCAAGTTATCAGTATCATAATGGTGGAGCAGAGATAATGAATATAAGGAAGAGGGGGCAGGGAGCCCTCCCAAGTTTATTTTGAATGGATTAGCTGAGAAACCTCCATCAATAATTAAACCTGGGGTAGGACAAAAGATATAGATAAGATTCACCTGCATTTCCTGGCCAGCTTCTCTCATCACCGTGCAGTTGCAATTAGAAATACAGGCTTTCTGGGTGGGCCATCTTCTTCCCACCAGTGCATATGTGGGATTCCCATTCCTTCCACTCAATAGGATTGTTAATACCTCATTTTTCATGAGCACTAATCTCTGCTTAGTTTGGGTCAATCAGATGTTGTTATTGGTGCTATTGGTTACACTGGCTGATACTATACTTTTTAAGTCTTGCCATTCAAGGCAAAAAAAAAAAAAAAGCCCCTGAGGAACTGAGGTGGGAGAAGGAGGAGGCACACAGCACACCAGAGAAGGAAATCCTCAGGGATAGAGTTAGAGTTCCTGAAAATCATGTCAGTGATAAGGTTTACGGATAAACAGTTATGAGATTGATTCAAAGAAGGCAAGAGGGGCCTTCATTCATTCTGATCTATCTTCGGTGTTTCACCCAAGGATATCAAGTGCCTCCCTATGACTTTTTTATTTTTCTGGAGAAAATTTATTTATTTATTTTTCTTCCAGTTTTATTGAAAGATAATTGACATACAGCACTATGTATTTGTGTACACTTGCATATATTATGAAATGATTTCCCCAGTATGTTTAGTGAACACCTATCATCTCATATAGATAGCAGTTTAAAGAAAGAGAAAAAAAAATGTTTTCTCTTGTAATGAAAACTCTTAGGATTTACTCTCTTAACAATTTTCACATGTAACATACAGTAGTGTTGACTTCATTTATCATGTTGTACATTACATCCTTAGTACTTATGTATCTTGTACAGGAATTTATGCCTTTTGACTGTCTCATCTATCCCATTCCATCTCCCTACCCCATGTCTCTGGTAACCACAAATCTGATCTCTTTTTCTATGAATGTGTCTGTTTGATTTTGAAGTGTAATTGACCCACAATACAATGTTAGCTCTTGTTAAACAGCATAGAGAACTGAAATTTCTATTCATTTCAAAATGATCTCCGTGATAAGTCTAGATAAAAATCTGTCACCAAAGATTTTACACAGTTATTGGCTGTATTCCCCACATTATACATTTTATACCTGTAACATTTTTTTTTTTTGCAACTAGAAGTTTGTACCTCAATCTCCCTCACTTATTTCTTTCCTGTCCCGACTCTTCTCTCCTCTGGCAACCACTCTGTATGTATAACTCTGTTTCTCTTTCGTTATGTTTGTTCATTTGCTTTGTTTTTTAGACTCCACATATAAGTGATATCACATGGTATTCATCTTTCTCTATCTGATTTATTTCACTTAGCCTAATACCCTCAAGGTCCATCTATGTTGTCACAAATGGTAAGATTTCACTCTTTTTTTATGGCTGAGTAATGTTTTATTGTGCATATGTCTAGATCTTTCTATCTATCATCTATCTATCAATCTACCACTTCTTCTTTATCCATTCATCTATTGATGGGTACTTAGGTTGCTTTCATATGTTGGCTATTGTAAATAAGGCTGCCATGAACGTGAGGGGGGTGGGTATATCTCTTTTCTAATTAGGGTTTTCCTTTTCATTGAATAAATACCTAGGAGTGGAATTGAGGCCTCTTCATACTGTTTTCTGTAGTGGCTGCACCAATTTACATTCCTACCAACTGTGCTTAAGGGTTCCCTTTTTCCACACCCTCCCTAACACTTGTATTTGTTGTCTTTTTTGACAATATCCATTCTGATAAGTGTGACGTACTGTTCTTTTGATTTGCATTTCCCTGATAATTACTGGTGTTGAACACCTTTTCATGTACCTATTGATTATCTGTATATGTTCCTTGGAAACATGTCTATTCAGATCCTCTTCCCATTTTTAAATTGAGTCTTTGGGTTTTTGGATGTTGAGTTGTACCACTTCCTTGTATATTTTGGATATCAACCTCTTATTGGATATATCATTTGCAAATACCTTCTCCCATTCAGTAAATGTCCTTTTCATTTTTTTGATAGTTTCCTTCACAGAGCAAAAGGTTGTACTTTTAGGTTTTTAGGCCCATTTATTTATGCTTGCTTTTGTTTCCCTTGACTGAGGAGACATATTCAAAAAAAAATTACTAAGAATGATGTCAGAGAGCATACAGCCTATTTTATCTTCAGGAAGTTTTAGAGTTTCAGGTCTTACGTTTAAGTCTTTAATCCATTTTGAATTTATTTTTGGGCATAGTCTGAGAGAATAGTCCAGTTTGATTCTTTTGCTTGTAGCTGTTCAGTTTACTCAATACCAAGTATTGAAGAGGCTTTTTCCCCCGTATGTCATAGATATTTCCTCCTTTGTCATAGATAATATAAGTGTGGGTTGATTTCAGGATTCTATTCTGTTCCACTTATCTGTGTCTGTTTTTTTTTGTCAGTACCATACTGTTTTGATAATTGTGGCTTTGTAGTATATTTGAAATCAGGAAACATGATACCTCCAGCTTTGTTCTGTCTCAAGATTTTCTGGCTATTTGCAGTTTTTTGTATTTCAATACAAATTTTACAAGTATTTGTTCTAATTCTATGAATGCAGTTGGTGTTTTGATAGAGATTGCCTTGAATTTATAGATTGCCTTGGGTAGTATGGTCATTTTAACAACATTAATTCTTCTAATCCATAAACATGTATATCTTTCCATCTGTTTATATCACCTTCAATTTCTTTCATTGGTGTTTTATAATTTTCTGAAAGAAATTTACAAGTTTCTTACCTCCATGGTTGGATTTTTTCCTAGGCTTTTATTGTTTTTGATGTTATATAAATGTAAATATGGTTGCTTTCTTAATCTCTTTTTTGATAGCTCATTGTCAGTGTAAAGACATACAACAGATTTCTATATGTTAATTAATCTGTATACGAAATTCACTGATGAGTTCTGGTAGTTTTTTGGTGGCATATTTAGGATTTTATGTGTATAATAGCATGAAATCTGCAAACAGTGGTAGTTCTACTTCTTCCATTCTTGTACTGGCCTGATGATGGGCAGGGCCAGGGTCCACTGGGCCCTGGGGCTTGTGCCAGCCTACTGATTTATGGGGTCAGTATTACACAGCAGCCTGTGGGTCTGCAGAGGTCCTGGGACTGATTTCAGTGCCCTGGTTGGCAGGGCTGGAGTCTAAGTGTTCCTTGAGCTTGTGTTTGTTCACTGGTGTCTGAGATTGGTTTTGGAGCTAGTGCTAGTTGGTGTTTGAGATTGGTTTTGGAGCTGGTCCGAGAAGCTGGGTCCCAAGGTCTCTGGATGCCAAGCTCTGGGGATTCTGAGGCTAGAATCATAGCACTGGTGTGCGGGGATGGGTCCTGAGTCCTTTAATGGACAGAGATATGTCCTGGAGAAGCTGAGGGGTTAGAGGTTCCTAAGTAGCAAGCCTGCTGGTGGGTTGGACTGTGTCCTTGACTGGCTAGTTGCTTTGCTTGGCCCAATACTAGTGCCCACAGATTGGTGGACAGGTCTGGGCCCTGGGGCTAGTAAGCTAAAAGGGAGGATTCCAAAATGGCAATTGTCAGCACCTATGTTCTTGTGATAGAATAAGCCTCCTCCATCCCAAATAGCTGCTGCCTCTGTCTGTGTCCCCAGGGTGAGCTCCACTTGTCTCTTGCCTCTCCCAAAGGCTCTCCAGGATCAGCAAATGGGTCTGACCTTGGCTTATTTCAAATGATTCCTTCTGCCATGGGTCCTGGAGTGTGTGAGATTTTGTATCCACCCTTTAGAAGTGGAGTCTATATTTCCCAGGGTCTTCTGGCTCTACCATAAGTAAGCCCCACTGGCCTTCAGAGCCAAATGTTTTGAGGGCTTACTTGTCTTCCTGGTGCTCAGACCCCTCACTACTTGGGAGAACTTCTGCAATTGTAATTATCCTCCTCATTGTGGGTCACCCACCTTGGAAGTATGAGTCTTAATTATATGATGTCTCCACCCATCCTACATGTCTTATTGTAGTTCCTTCTTTTTTTCAATTTTTTTAAAAATTTTACACAATTTTGAAATGTTACTTCCCATTTATAATTATCATAAAACATTGGCTGTATTCACTGTGTTGTACAATACATCCTCGTTCCTATCTTACACTCAGTACTTTGTACATCCCACTACCCCACTCCTATATTGCCCCCCTCACTGGCAACCACTAGTTTTTTCTCTGTATCTGTGATTCTGCTTCTTTTTGTTATATTCACTAGTTTGTGGTATTTTTTAGAATTCATTTGTGACATCATACTGTATTTGTCTTTCTCTGTCAGACTTACTTTACTTAGCATTATGCCCTCCAAGTCCATCCATGTTGCTACAAATGGCACAATTTTATTATTTTTTATGACTGAGTAGTATTCCAGAGTGTGTGTGTGTGTGTGTGCGTGCACACATATACACACACGTGCATGCATGTGTGTGTATGCCACATTTTATTTATCTGTTCCTCTGTGATGGACACTTAGGTTGTGTGCATATCTTAGCAATTGTAAATGATGCTGCTGTGAACACTGGGCTGCATGTATCTTTTTGAATTAGTGTTTTTGTTTTTTTTTTCATATATATATTCCCAGGAGTGTAATTACTGAGCCATAAGGTAGGTCTATTTTTAATTTTATGAGGAACCTCCATACTGTTTTCCACAGTAGCTATACCAATTAACAAGAGTCCCCATTTCTTCACATCATAGCCAACATTCGTTACTTGTGCTCTCATGGATGATAGCCATTCTGACAGGTGAGGTGATATCTTATAGTGGTTTTAATTTCCATTTCCCTCATGATTAGCAATGCTGAGCATCTTTTCATGTGTCTGCTGGCCATCTGTATTTCATCTTTGGAAAAATGTCTATTCAGTTCTTACGCCCCTTTTTAACTGAGTTGTTTGTTTTTGATGTTGAGTTGTTTTAGCTATTTATATGTGTTATATATTAATCCTTTATTGGTCATATGATTTACAAATATTTTCTCCCTTTCAGTAGATTGTCTTTTTGTTTTGCCCACATGTTATTTCCTTCTTTATGTCTTCAGTGTATGAGAACTTTTCTGCTAGATTCCAGTCGTTTTCATCAATAGTTGCTCTGTAAATAGAATACCTCTGCCCATGGGAAGAGGTAAATTCATGGTCTTCCTACTCTGCCATCCTGGCCAAAACCCTTCTCTATGACTGTTTAAAAGCAGTGATTCTGTAGAGATGAATGGATTGAACTATGTAAATGGAAAGTCATCCTCACTAAGACACACACCTACTTAGCCCAAGAGTTCAAACTGCTACTTAAAAATAAGAAAAAAGAGGAAATTAAGATCTCATTTATTTTATATATATGCATGATTGTTCCCAAGTTCAGTAAATAAACAGCTTCAGGTCCTTGTTCTGAAAGAATGTGTACTCTATGAATAGGACAACTTTGTGTTCTTATATTTATTTCTATAATTTAAAAATAAAAATATACAACTGATTTCATATGAGAGGTGCTTATTTGCCAGTAAAATGATAGAGTCTCCACAAAACTGCCACTGGATTTTATCTTGAATAGAAAATACTTTGTTTACACTTTTCTTTGAGATATTTTGTGAAAAATGTAACCCTTGTGAAAATTTGAGATATTTTGTGAAAAATTTAACCCTATGTGACATGAAAAAGGATTTGTTACTCAGGGATTTTTGAGTTCTTTATTCCTGAATCATATTGCTTTTACCAAAAATAAAAATTAAATTATAAATATATAATTATATTTGATTCATTATTCTAGTAGCACTGCTAAGTAAGATTGCTTTTTGAATTATGATCAGGTTGTAATAAGTAGGTGATAGATATTCCCTTTTCCAAAGAGGAACAAAAATGAAATTGATCTTCTGCATCACACTGACTAATTTCCATATCTGAGGAAAACTTTGATTTTCAGTGTTTATATTCCAGTGCCACTGCTTTAACAAATAACTCTAACTGCTTTTGAGGATACTATTAATGACATGGCTAGCTATATCCAGCTAGTTAGAAACTAGCCATAGATCAGAAAGTCAGAGATTTACCACCACTGTTGGCTTTTGCTTCATTTTCTTTATATCCATATCAGTAAAAATAATGAGTTTTATATTTAATTTGAAAGGTTGTCGTGAGAATGAAATAAAAGATCATAGCATAGGAAACTGAGAAAAAAGGATATGTGCTAAATTTGAACTATTATTTTTACATCATTGTTCCATGCTGAATGCATCAAAAATGATAGGCAAACCCACAAAATAATACAGAGACTATTTATTTTCAAATCTAATTTGTATGAAATACTTCTAAAAAGTGTCAGAATTAGTATCAGAATAATGACAATAAAGACAAAAATAAACCAATGGGACCTAATTAAAACTCAAAAGCTTTTGCACAGCAAAGGAACCATTAAAAAATGAAAAGACAGTCCACAAAATGGGAGAAAATCTTTGCAAACAATGCAGCCAACTAAAGCTTAATCTCCAAAATACACAAACAACTCATACAACTCAACAACAAAAAAACAAACTCAAATTGAGAATTGGGCAGAAGACCTAAATAGACATTTCTCCAAAGAAGACATAGAGATAGCAGGCACATGAAAAAATGCTCAACATTACTAATTATTAGAGAAATGCAGATCAAAACTACAATGAGCTACCATTGCAAACCAGTCAAAATGGCCATCATTGACAAGTTCACAAACAACAAAGGCAGGAGAGGACATGAAGAAAAGGGACCCTCCTTCACTGTTGGTGGGAAAGGAAATTGGTACAACCACTATGGAAAGCAGTATGGTGGTGGTTCCTGAAAACCGTTATGTGATCCAGCAATCCCACTCCTGGGCATATATCTAGACAAAACATTCATTGAAAAAGATACATGCACCCCCTCTGTTCATTGCAGCACTAGTCACAAAGCCCAGACATGGAAACAACCAAAGTGTCCATTGACAGATGAATGAATTAAGATGTAGTACATTTATGCAATGGAATACTATTCTGCCATAAAACAGACAAAATAATGCCATTTGCAGCAACATGGATGGAAGTAAAGTTTCTCATACTAAGTGAAGTAAGTCAGAAAGAGAAAGACAAACACCATGTATTATTACTTATATGTGGAGTCTAAAATATGGCACACATGACCCATCTACAAAACAGTAACAGAGGAGTTCCCATTGTGGCGCAGTGGTTAACGAATCCGACTAGGAACGCTGAGGTTGTGGGTTCGATCCCTGGCCTTGCTCAGTGGCTTAACAATCCGGTGTTGCCGTGAGCTGTGGTGTAGGTTGCAGACACGGCTTGGATCCCACGTTGCTGTGGCTGTGGCGTAGGCCGGCAGCTGCAGCTCCGATTCGACCCCTAGCCTGGGAACCTCCATATGCCATGGGAGCGGCCCAAGAAATGGCAAAAAGACAAAAAACAAAACAAAACAAAAAACAGAAACAGATCACAGACATGGAGATCAGACTTGTGTTTGTCAGTGGGGAGGTGGGAGAGAAGGGGACAGACCGGGAGTTTGGTGTTGGTAGATGCAAACATTTCATTTAGAATGGATAAGTAATGATGTCCTACCATGCAGCACATGGAACTGTGCTCAGTCTCTTGGGTTAGAACATGATGGAAGATAGTATTAAAAAAAGAAGAAAGCATGTGTGTGTGTGGCTGGGTCACTTTACTATACAGAAGAAATTGCAGGAACATTGTAAATCAACTATACTTTAGTAAAAAATCAGTATGTACTGATTACCTTTTCCCCATCCATCTTTCAATGTCCATTTACCTGCATCCTATCTCATGATGACTAATTGCCTGGTAGCAAAACTACATGGTAGGTGTCCAGGCCCACACACCATGACTCAACTGCTAGGTTGATCCTCCTGAATGGAACATTCTGGATGAGTCCCTACTCCCTGCCCCATAGCCCAGTTTCTTAGGAGTCTACTAAGTGACTGATAGCTCATCTTATTACCTAATTTTAACCTGGTACATGAGAGGAGGCACTTAGCAAATATTAGTTCAGTAAGTGTTGATAGTGTTAATTTTTTATGCCTCCAAGGTAATATTTGCATTTCAACACCTGCATTCAATAACTTAAAGTGAAAAGTGAAGAATTTTAAGCCATCCAAGAATATCTTTCAGGATGCTATTTGATAATCCTTAAATTGTTGCCAAAACTTAACACCATCTACATTTAATACCATGATATTTAAATGTATTTATTATCTATCTTGTGAAAGCAACCAGTAAGATTATCTGACACAGATTACTATGGTTCATAACATAATGAACTCAATTCTCATTTACAAGTCCTTTTTTTATTAGTCTGAGGGCTCGCAGGCAAATTTACAGCAGAGACACTTCTGTTCATATTTAGTTAAAAATAACTGTCTTAATTGCATCTATAAGAAGATGAATGTTATTTAAGATTGTTGTTTATGAAATGAGATGATGACAGTCTTGAGTCCAAGTCTCTGGTGTTTTGTTATTCCTATTGTAATTATTTCAAATGCATCAGGATACAGTAGAGCTTGAAATAGAATCTTAGAGTATGTCAAAGGAAGAAATAGACTATGTTTTGTTTCTCCCCAGCTCTGTCTTCAAGTTTCAGAGGAGAGGAAGAAGCTGGTTATGATGGAGAAATGAGAAATGGACTTCCAAAATCCCCACTAGAAATTACTTCTGTATTGTAAAAAAGAAGCTGTGTCTAGTTTTGCTCTAAACATATAAGCTCTTACTATTGAAAGCAGTCCTACTGCAGTAATTAAATAAATTTAGTTTAAAAGGGGACAACTTTTATGCACTCAGTTCCGGGTGATACATATCTGTTACTGGAAATTTTTCAGGGGAGAAATTTTAGCAATAATATTAGTATTTTATAATAAAAATGCATTGTAGTGATGAATACATTTATGCATACTTCATCTCCATGAAATCAGCAGAAGGAAAGGTAGATTATATTTCTGTAGTGGAAATCAGTAAACAGAAAACTTTGATAACGAAAACTGTTGCTGATATTTCTAGATGGCCACCAAGAAGTGATGACCTAAATATAAGAGTATTTATAGGTATTAAACATACCTATAAATTGCTCAGGAAGAGCAGTCCTTAATTACCCCTTTCATTTGATTAAAGCTTGTCTTTGTAATATGGTGAAGGGACATTTTCTTTGGTACTATGTATGACAAAGCTGTGTATTATCTTACCCAGATTTTTCTATTAATATACAGTATGAATTAGGACCAATTTGATGGTTGCTAACAGAAAAAATAACCCAAACTATCTTAAGATTTAAAAATTAAAACAATTTATTGACTCTTGTAATGAAAAGCAAAGGTCGTCTTTTCAGGATCAAGTGATCAGGGACTCAGAGAGTGTCCTTGTGATCCAGTTTCTCTCAATCTTTTGACACATCATTCCTTTTTTTTTTTTTTTGTCTTTTCTAGGGCCGCACCCACAACATATGGAGGTTCCCAGGCTAGGGGTCTAACTGGAGCTGCAGCTGCCGGCCTACACCAGGGCCAGAGCAACACGGGATCCAAGCCCTCTCTGCAAACTACACCATAGCTCATGGCAATACCAGATCCTTAACCCAGTGAGTGAGGCCAGGGATCAAACCCACAACCTCATGGTTCCTAGTTGGATTCGTTAACCACTGAGCCACAACAGGAACTTCTTGACACACCATTCCTGAGTGTTGGTTATTTCCAGGTTGTATATTATATTAATTTCCTAGTGCTTCGATAATAAAGGACTGAACAAAGGGTAGTTTAAACAAGAAAAATTTATTCTCTCAGTTCTGGAGGCTAGAGGGTGAAATCGAGGTGTAGATAGGACTATACTCCCTTTGAAGTCTCTAGGGAAGATCTGTTCCATGCCTGTCCCCTAGCTTCTAGTGGTAACCATCAGCCCTAGGCATTTCTTAGTTTGCAGCAGTATCACTCTAATACCTGCCCATGTCATCACAGAGCCTTCTTCTGTGTCTCTGTATCTCTGAATTTCTCTCCTTATAGAGTCACCAGTCATTGGATTCAGCCCCAATCTAATAAGATCTTGTTTTAGTTTGACTACAACAAAGATCCTATTTCCAAACCAGGTCACATTCACAGTTACTAGGGGTTAAGACTTCAACATTTGTTTTGGAGCAACACAGTTCAACCCACACTGTATACAATCACAAAAAGGCTGACAGAAGCTTCTTATCTGCACTTTCGTAGATTCAAAGTCAACAGAAAAAAAAGTGTGTCTTTCTTGACAAATCAAGCAAAACCAAGGCTTTTTTGACTTTATTGTGCTAATTCCTGAGTAGTCTCTACAAACAGGTTGTGACACTCTGTTAACTAGTGCTCTCCCCAAAAAAGGCCAAGAGTAGAGGGGAGATTGGTTTACCAGAGAAAATTGAAAATCTTTACAAAGATTCTTGATAATCAAGCAGTTCATACCCATCAAAGATAAGTTAAAATACTGCCAGGTAATACAACTAGCTCATAAAAATAAAGTAAGATATAGTATAGGCACATGAGCTCCTAATTATCCAAAATTTATTAATATTGTTTCTGTTTTTCCCCACTTTATTATATGATTGACTTGCACTAAATAGCTCATATTTAAAGTGTAAAGTTGAGTTTTCACATATTTATACATCTATGAAACTTTTACTGCAATCAAGAAAATAAATGTCTACCACTCTAAAAAGTTTCCTCATGCCCTGTTATAATCCAGCCCTGCCCTACTCATTTCCTACACAGCCCTTAATCTGCTCTTACTCTTTGCATTTTCTAGAATTTTATATAAGTAGAATAATACCTCTTTTGTGTCTACATTTTTTACTCAGTATAATTACTTTGAGATCCATCAAGTTATTGTATGCATCAAAAGCACATTCCTTTTTATTGCTCAGTAGTATTCAATGTATGGATATACGATGGCTTCTTTGTCCATTCACTTGTTTATGGACATTGGGTTGTTTTTAATTTTGACTATTATAAATAAAAGTTTCAATTGGAAAACTTTTATTTTAAATTGGTGTTTCTTATGTTTAATAATGGGTAAATTACGTGTGAGTATAATGCTCCCTGCCATGCTTACAAAAAATGGTGATAAAATGTGTCCTTTTTCTTTTCCAGATACTGAGGAGAGCAGACAAAAATGGTAAGACCAAAAATCTATAGTTTCTATTTATTAATCTATTACCTTTTAGATCACTTTATAAAGAATAATATGGAAGAGAGATGGGAACCCAAGAAATTGACACATAAAATGTCAGTTTCTTGTACTTGTAAGATTTTTAGGCAAGTTCATGGCTACAGATACTCATTAGAAGTTGACAGAGGTATTTGTATTTGACGGGAAGATGGAATTTATGCCTTTGAAGTAAGGAGCCATCATACTTGGGCTCTGGCTTTCCCTTTTGTGCTTTAAATTTATTTTTAAGGTAATAACAGCTTCTTTTTGTTGAGTGTCTACTGTGTTCTAGGCATTGGGGCAAGTGCTTTGCATTTGTTATGTCTTAGAGTTAATAGAATATAGAGATAACACTTGAACTTGAGTCTGTGTAGCACCAAAGTATAGGGTCTCCACATCGAACTTTATAGTGGCCTTGGGGACTGCTACTTCACTATTATATGGATGCATGTGTTATCAGAATTATCTTTATTCCATGGCTCTTGGCCACAAATCTCCCATTTGAAGTTTATGCACTGGGGTGGATAATCTATACAGGCAGAGAGGAAAGAGGAACCCTAAGGGAAAATTGTTTTGTCAAAGAAACCACAGTTTAAATGATGCCTGCCCAAAGTCCAATTTTTTAACCTTATAAAAAGCTGCAATAAGCAATATCTTTTGGCTCCTTTATTCTACTACAAATTTTGTTCCATAGAATACCAAATCAGAGGTTATTGAATTTATTCCACTGCTATAGTATAAATTCATAATAGAACTATATTCTTGACAAGAATTTCTTGACAAATTTAGTTTACAAGGACTCCTTTTCTTGAAATCTGATTTCTAATCTATGGGGAGAGAATCTAGATCTGACAGACATATGTCGTAGTCTAGCCATTAAGCAGCCTGATCAAGGAAAGCTTCACTGTCAATCTACGCCTTTTCACACAACAAAAAATGTTAATCCAAGGAGCAATAAAATAGTGGCCCAAATCTGATAATTTTTCTTTTTTTTTTGTCTTTTGTCTTTTTTTGTTGTTGTTGTTGTTGTTGCTATTTCTTGGGCCGCTCCCGCGGCATATGGAGGTTCCCAGGCCAGGGGTTGAATCGGAGCTGTAGCCACCGGCCTACGCCAGAGCCACAGCAACGCGGGATCCGAGCCGCGTCTGCAACCTACACCACAGCTCACGGCAATGCCGGATCGTCAACCCACTGAGCAAGGGCAGGGACCGAACCCTCAACCTCATGGTTCCTAGTCGGATTCGTTAACCACTGCGCCACGACGGGAACTCCCAAATCTGATAATATTTAATTATGCCTATCCATCAAAATGTTTTCTCAAACTTGGAGTTTTGAATAATAAATTAGATAACATATGTAAATTCTCCAGGTCAGTGCATGGTATATATTAAGAACTTATACCTGCTCATTTTGCTGGTATTATTAGGATCAATGTTATCAGTATACTACTGAAAGCTTGAGCTGTCTTTGCGTTTTAGTCTCTTGGCTTTTAGGACATTTGGTAACATTCTAGTCATTTCTGTTACAGAGTTTAGTGGAAAAAAAAAACCCAGACTCTTTACCATACATATGGAATTGAAATAGGGAAAAAAGATAGTGGATATACATGTAAATGAGAGGATATCAGCATCAAAAAATCTTTCTGTACCATGTGTTCATTACATTCTATATTTGCAAATAAATAGCTGCTACATGTACTTATTACTCTCTGGGTAACAGACCTTCATATGATAGAATACCTTATGGATTTCATAATTGGTGGTGGGATAACAAAGGGAATAATAGGATATAAGCTATATGATAGATTGTCTGCTAGGGTACAGATTTAGCTTTTGGAATCTATCTCACATGAAAGAGAAGCTTCTGGAGAAATTGGAAAAATACATGATTAGAGTTTTTTGGGTTTCGTAGTTGTTTTAATTTTTAATTTTTTTATTTGTATTTATTTTAGCTGAACCAGTGGCATATGGAAGTTCTCAGGGCAGGGACTGAACCTGTGCCACAGCGATGCCCCAAGTTATACTGACAGTGTAGATCGTTAACCCACAATACTACGAAAGAACTCCTTGGCTGCTATTTTTAAATCATAGGCTGGGATCGTGAACATAGAGATAGACCTTCAAATAGGATTGCTTAGAGAGACACAACTGCTTTGATCTAAAGAGTCTAGAATTAAACTTAGAAAGACAAAAATCCTGAGAAAACTATTTTTTTTTGGCTGCACCATGCAGAAGTTCCTGGGCCAGGGATAAAACCCACACCACAGCAGTGACAACATAGGATCCTTAACCCACTGAGTCACCAGGGAACTCCCTGAAAAAAACTTATTTATATGCAGGTTGAATGAAAATGGAAAACATTCATAACATGAATATTTGTAAAATTTGCAAAAATATTTTTTAACTTTATGAAAAGGCAAAATGAAAAGGCCCATAGTAGTGTATAACACCATTCAATTCATCTAGTTGATGTGCATTTACTGAGATCTGCTGCCGTCCTTTATTTTTTGGCTGTGCCCATGGCATATGGAAGTTCCTGGGTCAGGGATAGAACCTGCACCACAACAGTGACCCAAGTTGTTGCAATGACAATGCCAGATCATTAACCTGCTGTGCCAGCAAAGAACTCCTCTGCTGCCATCCTTGATCTGCCATTCTAGGTCAGCAAATAGGTAGGCTGTATGAATGGCACTTTTGAGCCCAATGCAATGACATCTCTTTATGAGATCATTATAGTTCTCCTCAGCGGCTTTTGGCTACTCCAATAACCCATACGTTGTAAAACTGTGAGGGTAGAGACCACGCCTCTTTCTTATAGCACTAGGCCCACAGAGATGAGCAAAATTCCTGTCACAACATAGTACTCAATAAATATTTCTGACTTTATTTGTAGGAAGTATATTACTAACAATCTGACCTTGAAAACTGAAGAAGAAACTCAATCACATACATCATTAATCAAACTAAGTATTGTTATTTATATGTTGTTTATTAATAGTATCAGTAAAATTTACTGAGGACATATTATTATTGGCTAGGCTCTATGTAGTTGTTTTATATGCATTGTCTTCAGTCATTATGAAAAGTCTACAGAATAAAAGTTTAGAGATAAGAAATAGGCTTTAGTTATATTACTTTGAGCAAGTTATTTAACTTCCCCTTGTCTCAGTTTCCTTGTCTGTCAAAGGAGGGTAATATTACTTCTGTCATAAAATTTTCTTGAGTATTAAATGAGATTATGCCTCTAAAACATTTAGTTACTCTTGATCTTGCACAGAATAGTACTTTTACATTTTTTTTCTATTATTTCCCTGTTTTTTCAGTGAAGCAATTTAAGCTCAGAGGAGTTAAATAATTTTCTCTGGGTATATTGTATGTTATCAGCAGAACCAGCATTCTTAAACCTAGGTCTCTCTGACTCCAAATCTGGCGATCTTTTCACTTTATTATATATGCACATATATAGGTACTTCAGGCTGCACATACATAAGTATATAAGTATATGTGTAAGTATATACATATAAGCATTATGTGAATTTGCAAAGATCTTTAATATGATGTTCTGATTCTCCAGTACAGAGTAGTTTTCTTGATTTCATGCATTAAATGCTTTCTTGGTAATCTGAAAGAATTATGACTCATTTAAGGCCAATTCACATCAAGAAAATAATGTTTGCATTAAAAACCCTAGTTTATTTGTGTGTTTAGAAATATTTCAAATCTTCAGAGATTTCCCGGGATCGTTATATAACTAATGTTAATATATTAAATGAAAATTGCTAAGAGCCTTTCAGTTTGGTTACCCAAAGTTTGGTTTATTCCAATGAAATGTAAAAATATGAACTGAAGTAGAGGGGTGAAACAACAGTTTCAGTTAATGGGAGTATTTTCTCTGAAGACAGGAAAACTTTCAGAGTACCATCTAGAGGTCAGATTCTATGTTTCCTACATCTTAATAACAAACTGTCTTTGATGTAAGCTACTTAGGTTTCACTGCCCCCCCTCCCTGCCCCGACCAGACTCCTCAGCTCCTCTGATCTTCTAGTCAGGGATCCTAACCACAAATAAAGATGACAAGATTGTAAAGGCTAGGTGCTGGAAATAAGGATTATTGGCATAAGGATGATTTTTATTTTATAATTGCTCACTATTTTATCAAACTTTTTGGTGAAAATTAGGAAACTGAGAATCAGATAGCTTATTACAGAGAAGAAGTGTTCTCAGATAGCCCTGCACTCACATTTACTTTCAGGCATATGCACACCTGCAGACTCTTCAACTTTACATCTGTCAGCTTGAAAGTCAAAGTCTAGTAAGACTGATTCATTAAAACAAACAGAACTACAACAACCCTATTGGAAGAAGTGGTCCTTCAAGCCATCCAATATGTGGAAGTGCATGAGTGCAGGTTCTGATAGTAATGATTTCTTTCTTTTCTTTTTTTTTTTTCTTACAGAGAAAGGGAAAACAAATGTTCTATCTCTGTGTGTAGTTTTCTTTTCTAAAATGTAAAGCAGTTTAACACTCATAAATCTGTTGGTTTTCTGCCAAAAGCAGAAAACTGTTAAAATTCTTATTTTACATAGCTGGGCTTATCAGCTGTCATAGAAACAAATAGAAATTTTAGATTCCAATTACTGAGCTCAAGATACGGCTACCATTGGCTGAGGATAACAGATCCTGGAGTGTACAGAGCAAAGTGTCTACCCTAAAATGTGGCTTTTACCTTAAGCACTTTTTGTAATCCAGATCTGTGGATTGGCAGCTTAACATTCTTTTCCCTTTATGTTCTGCAATGTAATCATTTCCTATACTCCAGCTATATCCAGGAGGCATGTTAAGCTTATGACTTCACAGTCACATTTCCTGGGTTCAAATCCCTATTCCACTTACTCTGTAAACTGGGTGAGTTATTTAACTTCCTCACCTGTAAAATGGAGACAAAGACAGTGCCTCTCTTGCAGGTTTTTGAAAGATAATGAGATAACGCACACAAATTCTTGGAAAGGTGTCTGACCCTTAAGAGATTCTTAATAAGTGTTACCTATTTCTATTTTTTTTTATCCTAATGCTTATTCCTATTTGGTGGTACTGTCAGTCACAATGTCCTACTCACCCTCCCACTGGTGCTGAATTATTCACCTGACAGTGCCTAGACGTTATGTCCCTGATGACCTTACTAAGGTCCCTGAGCTGCCCTGGCACTTGTTCTACCTTTGCCCTGCTCATTCAGCTTTTCCTGTTTTTTGCAAGCCAGTAGTGCTAATATAATTCCTCATGTGTGCTTGGAGTTGGTTCTATATGCCTAAGACAGCCTTTGGGTTCTGTACTCCACATTGAAAACCGAAGAAACTCTATTCATCTTTATTTATGATTTTTAAATAAAATAATTAAAGAAATGTGGGGAAAATGGAAAGTGTGATACATTCAGTATCTAGGGCTCTTCTTGATATCAAAAATATTGCAATGCTGGATTATGTGGGCTATATCTTCATGATGTCAAATAACTAGTAGATCAGTGTATTTCTTTAAAAGTAGCAATATTTTGATTTTTTTTTTCACAAAATAGCTCAACTGGTCATTATTTACCCAGAGTTTTATTAAAACTAATGAGAACCATGCTTAGAAAAGATAGTATAAACTTTGGAAATATCTTAAATTTCAGTCTTGCCCTCCCTTTCTTCCTCCATCTTTCTTTCTTTTATTCATCTGCTACTAGGCAATGCTCCTATTTGCCAGAGCCTACTTTGGAGACTAAATATATGAAATAAATAAGACTTAATTAAAGTTGGTACCACACACACACACACACACACACACACACATAGTGCAGGGAATGGAATGGAGTTCAGTTAAAGTTCAAAGTTTAGAGGGGGAGATAAACATGAATTAGAAAGTAATTATATACTCTAATAAATGCTGTGATATAAATCTACATTAGGATCTATGTTGGAATAATCTTCCTGTAGTGTAAACCTACAGGATTCTATTACTCCTCTGTTCAAAATCTTTCATTTGTTACCTATTGCCTATGGGATAAAATCAAGATTCCTGAGCATAGCATTACCTGTCAAGTTCCATTTTTCCCCATTATCTGTGAAAGATACTGCCTCCAACTCCCCCCATCCCTCTGCATCTATATATTCATACTTTCCTCCACTGGTAATGGCCTTCATTTTTCTTGTTTTAGCCCAGGTTTATCCCTCCCATGAAGCCTTCTCTGAATTTGGTTTGGCAGAGAATTGGCTTTGGAGTAGAGGTTGATTTTTAAACTAGTTCTGTCTCATGAAAGCTGTCTAACCTTGAGTAGGTATTTGTGCCTTTATGCTTGGCTTGTAGAGCTGCTGTGATGATTAATGAAATAATACAAAATACCTTACATGTGACAGATACATACATAATATGCATTAGTATCATTGCCTAACTACCCATCACTCTTGTCTTTAGTTTCAAAGCAATTTGTGTATAATATCACTTACCACATTGTACTGAATAGTCTGTGAGTGTGTTCCCCTACCCTCTATGAGTTTGCAAGCTCTTTGAGTTTAGGGACTGTACATTTTTGTATACCTAGTGATTAAAGCTTGATTCATGAATATTATTTTGTAAATGTTGCTACATTGCTATGGGGAACTAGAGGAAGATAAGTCTAATTCTGCCTTGGATGTTGAGGAACAACCACTTGAGTTGTAATTAATTCATCTGATTAAGTGTGGTTTACATGGGGGACAGGTAATTCCAGGTAAATGAAAAGCAAGTACAGAGGCACACAACTTGGAAAAATGCATAGGAATTAGGTAGTGACTCAACACGATTTCTCCATTTGTAAAAATATGTCAGATACCTACCATGCTCATATCTGAAACCACACTCTTATCCCAGTTGCTTGACTTGCTCCTTCAGCAGCATTCTTCATCTTAGGAAATGGCACCACAATTCAGCAGTTGATTAAAAAAAAAGGTTTGGAGGCATCCATGATTCTTCTCTTTCTCTAACAATTCCGTGCCTAATCCATTAGCAGGCTCTATTTTTTCCATTGTTAAAGTGTCTTGAAAATCTAATCACTTTTCATTACCCTATTAAAGCCTCAGTATTAGAGCTATTGAAGGCTTCAATAAATCCATGGCAAGAGGTAAAAACTGAATTTGATATTTTTATATATGTAATTAGCAAGGACTTGGTAATTAATTGGAAATAGTTAATGAGCAAGATGAAGGTATTTAATGGCATGTATTTGTATATGGGAGGGAGGGAGTCAGATTTCTAGTTTCCAGATTGGGCAACTGAATTGGTAATGAGACTGCTAAATTGTTTATGCAAGAGTGTCTCTTGTATTAAAAGCTTATTTACTGTAATATTGGGGCCACTTTTAATTATGAGTACTTACTTATGAATATCTGTTTATTAGTGACATTTCTTTCGTTTTTCTTTATATTCTAAATCATTTCTAAATTATAAAATAAAATATAATAGCTTGTGCATTACCAAGACTTATATGGCCATGAGAAAATTGGTTCAGACTTCAAAAGAAAGTAATAGTACAGTAATAACAGTAAATAACTTTAGCAAAGGATTACTATATGCCAGTTGCTATTCTAGACATACTTTCATTTTATCTCCACAGTAATCTTTCAAGGAAGATGGTACCATTATCCCAATTTAATTAATTAATAGTTTGAGACATAGATACCTTGTGCAATGACCCAGAGTAAATAATGAGTAAATAGAATTTATATCCAGATTCCTCTCTAACCTCAAAGCACTAGTATTTAGTCCAGGATGCTTGATTTATTATGGCTCATCTCTGTAGTAGGGTTATGCTGTTGAAATCTAGAATCTATTTCCACATGAATAACACTGATTCAATGTAATTAAAAAACAAAAGACAAAGATCTAAGGTATTGATTTGGCTATGATCCTGTTTGAAGGTGGCATGGTATAATAGAGATTTGAAAACAAAAAGGACAATCTTTAATCTTAGCTCTATCATTCATTATTTCATTTATTTATTTGTTCATTTGATTAATATTTTGTAAATACCTTTTACATGCCAGACACTGTGCTAGGTGGTAAGATTAAAAAACAACAACAACATAAATTTAGTATACATTGTGTAGGATATCTTGGACAAATTAACCTCTCTGAACTTACTTTCTCATTTTTAATGTAGGAATAATAGGACTAAATTAGCAATATTCCCTTCTGCCTTTATTAATTTTGTATAGGTCTTAAAGATATGATTTCATCAGTTGTAGATCAGTTATGGAAGACTGACTGAAAACTGTGAGCCTTTGCAAGATTTTATGTTACTAGGACAAATCATACATTTGTGTAATGAAAGTAACTTAGATTTTTGCACACAGATCTGGAGAACACTTAGTTCATCAACTATAAGCTCTTAGAGACTTAAGGTGGGGAGGAGATATTGGACAATGTTGTCCTCTCAGAGCTTAGCATCTCGTTGATAAATGAATGATAAACACAGAGAAAATTGAATAATAATGTCATCAGCAATGCAAGAGATATCACTAAGTTGAATGGTAAATACATAAGAGTTCAGAGAAAAGTTCTCTGAGCTTGGGGTAGCCCAGATAATCTTATTAAATAATTGTCCTCAAGTAAATCTCTGAAGATAAGTATTAAGATAGCTATAAAAAAAGAAAGATGGTTATCAATTAGAGCCAATTCACTTTAAAGTGACAAAAACCCAATTTGCTTAGTTTAAGTAAAGTTGAGAGTTTCTTGTCTCTTATAATTGAAATAGCAGGAAATGGTGTAGCTGCAGGCCCAGCTGTATCTAGGTCTCTATTTTCCTATCTTCCTCTCTCTTTCTTCATCTCAATTTTGGTTTTCTTCTGGTTGGTTTTACTTTCAGATATGCTTTCTTACTAGAAGTGACAAGATGGCTCCTAGAATGGCTTTTACCAATTCAAGTCAGAATAGAGAGAAAATATCCTTTATTTTAAAGTGATTTTAGCAAAAATCTCGAGATTTTCTCTGAGTGATCAGCTAGAGTCGTGTGATCATCCTTGAAGCAATAACTGAGAGATGGAATGAACCAATTTTCCAGGCTTGGATTACATATACCCCCATAGTAGAGTAGGGTTCATAAAGCCTTACTTGTAATACGTAGAGTGAGAGAGGGGGGCAGATGACATCCCAAGTGAAAATCAAAGAATTTTAACCAAAATAAGGGTTGGCCAGGCAGAAATAATAGATAATTAACTTGGAAAGTAGTGGTTATCCAATGGGAATGAAGATACTGACGAAGGGAAAAGAAAGCAATCTGATGTGTATTGTATTCCTTTTTCTATAAATCACACCAGTATTAAAACATTTAATTTTTTATTTTGTAGAAAAATTTGCCTACAAATGGAGTATTCTTTTTAGGGCAGCACCTGCAGTATATGGAAGTTCCCAAGCTAGGGGTCGAGTTAGAGCTGCAGGTGCCAGTCTACACCACAGCCACAGCAACGTGAGATCCAAGCTGTGTCTGCAACCTACACCATAGCTCATGGCAATGTTGGATCCTTAACTCACTGAGTTAGTCCGGGGATCAAACCCTCATCCTCATGATAATAGTTGGGTTACCACTGAGCCACAACAGGATCTCCCCAGATAGAATATTCTTTACTTTGCTAATTTTGAATCTACCTTCACTGCAAATTAATAAATGTTCTTCCAGAAACAAATGTTTCATCTGTCATTCTATGAAAGGCTGAGTATGTTTTCTTGTTTCCTTTCTCCCAGTATCATGTAAAATATTGTTAATTCTCCATGGAAGCGATATTAAACATATTTTTTTCACTAAGTTAGAAGCACATCCTTTCTAGTCATGAAAAAATAATATATACTCATTTCCTCATGGTGAAGACAGATTTTTTTATATTCACGACACAATTGTAAATGACAAAAAATATTTTGATGTAAAAAATAATCTTTCCTGATAAACTGCCTAAATATTTGGTATTAAGTCAGTAAAGACCCAAGTATTCAACTCAGTTATTTGATTTTCCACCTGATTTCTGGGCACTTGGTAGATTTTATTTTATTTTATTTTATTTTATTTTATTTTATTTTATTTTATTTTATTATTTTAGTATTTTAAAGTCCTATACTCCTTTATTTACCTGAGTTTTTTTCTTTTTTATTATTATTATTGAATTATATTTGATTTACAACATTTCTTCAAGTTGTGTTGTGTAGCAAAGTGACCTAATCACACAGATTGGGTATATTTTAAACTGAAGGCAGTTTTAATGATCACCTTCCAAAAGTGTGTCCAAGGAGGTGTGCTTTCAGGGACAACAACTGACTTATTTAACCTTGTTGATTTACTTTCTTATGCTCCTAAAAAGAAAAATAAGAATAAATAATTACTTTATGAAATTATCTTGATGAATATAATCAACAAAACTTAGAGTAAAATATTTTTCAAGATAATAGGTCAACATGTTTTTTTACTTGCATAACACAAAATTATTCCCCCCCAAAATCTGTAGAAAACATGGTATCCAGGATAGATTATCTGGAGTTAAGAAAGAAATGAATCTATTGAGTTGATTATTGAGTGAAATGTGTTAGATTTCAAGATCTAATACAAATAAACATAACTGATTTTATCATATTGATAACGTGGCAAATCAGTTTTTAATATATTAAAGTATTTTAATTCTATATAACTTTTCTATTCTATATGTATATTTTAAATTAATGTTTTATTTTAGAACAGTTTTACATTTACAGAAAAACTGTGACGCTAGTATGGAGAATTGCTTTATATCCAGTTTCCCTTAGCATTATAACATCTTATTTTAATATATTTTTTCCAGTTAATGAGCCAATACATTAACTAAAGTCCATACTTTATTAGATTTCCTTTGTTTTTACCTAATGTCCCTTTTCTGTTTCAGGATTCCATCCAGGATGCCACATTATATTTAGTAGTCACATCTCTTGGTTGAAACAGTTTCTCAGACTTTCCTTGTTCTTGAGACCTTCACAATTTTAAGGAGTAGTAGTAACCTAGCATTTTGTAGAAAGTCCTTTGTTTGGGATTTATCTGATGTTTTTCTCATGATTAGACTGGGGTTATGTGTTCTGTGGAGGAAGGTCACAGAGATAAAGTTCCATCACCTCATATCAAAGGTATATACTATCGATATGTTTTAATGCCTATCGATTTTGATCATGATGACCTGGCTGAGGTGTATCTTTCAGATTTCTTCACTGTGAAGATTATTCCTTCCTCCCCTTTTCATAGCTTCACTCTTTGAAAGGGAGGTCTAATAGGTGTTGAATTTTGTCAAAAGATTTTTCTGCATCAAAAAGATGATTCTTATTCTTCAGTTTATTAATGTGGTGTATCACATGGATTGACTTCTGGATAGTAAACCATTCTTGCAGGCCTGGAATAAATCCCACTTGATCATGGGAGTACAATTACTTAATGTATTGTTGGATTCAGTTTCCTAATATTCTGTTGAGGATTTTTGCTTCTCTATTTTTTTTAAATTGAAGTATAGCTGATTCACAGTGTTGCGTCAGTTTTAGTTGTACAGCGTAGTGATTTAGTGATACAGTTATATATGTGTGTGTATGTGTGTGTGTGTCTGTGTGTTTTTTCAGACTCTTTTTCCTTATAGGTTATTACAAAATATTGAGTATAGTTCTCCATGATATACAGTAGGTCCTTGTGTTAGTTATCTATTTTATATTTATTAGTGTATATATGTTAATCCCAAACTCCCAATTTACCCATCCCCCTTTTCTCCTTTGGTATCCATAAATTTGATTTTGATTTCTTTGATTCTGTTTTATAAATAAGTTCTCTTTTGTATTTGTTTTAGATTCCATGTGTATGATGTGTCTTTGTCTGACTTATGTCACTTATTTTGATAATCTCTAGGTCCATTCATTAGCTGCAGATGGCACTATTTCATTCTGTTTTACAGATAAGTAGTGTTCAATTGTGTGTATGTATGTATATACATATATGTGGATGTATATACACACACATACACACAATATCTTATTTATCCATTCATATGTTAATGCACATTTAGGTTGCTTCCATGCTTCCATGTCTTGGCTATTGTAAATAGTACTGCAATGAACATTGTAGTGCATATGTCTTTTCAAATTATGGTTTTCTCTGCTTGTATGCCCAGGAGTGGGATTGTAGGATCACATGGAGGCTTTATTTTTGTTTTTAAAGGAACCTTCATACTGTGTTCCACAGTGGCTGAACCAATTTTCATTCCTACCAATAGTGCAGGAGGGTTCCATTTTTTTCACACCCTCTCCAGCATTTATTATTTGTAGAGCATTAATGATGACCATTCTGATTGGTGGGAAGTATAGTTTTGATTTGCATTTCTCTAATAATAAGTGATGTTTTGCATTTTTTTATGTGTCTGTTAGCCATCTGTATGTCCTCTTTCAAGAAATGTCTATTTAAGTCTTCTGCCCATTTTTTATTGGGTTGTCTTTTTGTGATTGAGTTATATGAGCTCTTTATATATTTTGGAAATTAATCCCTTGTCAGTCATATTGTTAGCAAATATTTTTCCCAGTCTGTAGGTTGTCTTAATTTTGTTAATGGTTTCCTTTGCTGTGCAAAATCTTTAAAGTTTGATTAGGTTTTACTTGTTTATTTTTACTTTCATTTCTTTTGCCTTGGGAGATTGACCTAAGAAAATATTGGTACAATTTGTGTCAGAGCAAATCCCATGTCTAATACTCAAGATTTCCTGTTCTTTCTTTTTTTTTTTAAGACTATGCTCTAAGTAATTGCACTTCACCCCCTCCGTCTCAAAAATGTTAGTGGAATTTGTGGTATAAGGCTAGAATAATTTAGAAATAAAATAGAAAGGACTAGTTATGCTCAGGAAAAACTCAGGTAAAGCATGTAATTGTAATTGAAAAAGCTGAAAAAAATTTGCCTTTGGTGGTAAAAGTTAAGAGCATCATAGGACATCAGACTTCACCAAATGTGGCTATTCTCTGAGCCAAGCTAGTATAAATTAAAGGAAAGTTGAACTGGAAATAAAATATTTTAATAAAAATATTACATTTGCTTTAATAATGCATAACTACACTAGAAGGGGATTTTTTTTCTCCCTTTCCTTTTAAAAAATGTAATACTTTTTGTTTAAAATTAAAGCCCTAGTCTGGAAGTACTCAAAATTAACTCTTTGCAAATTCTTGTTTAAAAGCATAGCAGCCCAAATTGAAGGCTCCCAGCAATCCTGCATGAGGTAAAAACGGGCTTTTAGAACATACTTTCCATCCTTCAAGTCAGCACTATATTCAATGCCTTCTTTTTATTTTTGTATTTTTTTCAATAGGAATTAGAAAAAAAAAAGAAAGCTGGCCATTAGTCCCCATAGAATCATCAGAGGACTTGTTATTAAATGCTTTTGATAGTATGGACATTATTACTTTAATTCATTTACTTACGGTAATTATAAAGAAGTATTACAGAGGCCCATCCCGCCCATAGGGTGGCATAGGTTTGATTCAGCTTACGTGGGGACCATTAAATATTCACCAAGGAAAACATATTCCACCATAAATATGGGTGTATCACATTTGTTGCAAATCTAGTGGCAGAGTTGTAAATAGTGGGTTGATTTCTGTGTTTCCCTTTCCTTCTTACTTTCTTCCTTTTGTAGATGATAAGGCCTTTCCTTTTCTCTCTCTTGGCAATATGTTTTTCATTAAAGTATGGAGGTGCACAGAACAGATAACTCTGCTAAATCTAATCTGGGATTTACATCAGATTACGTGAGGCTAAAGTTTAAAAATAGTCATTGGAGACATGACACTAAAATATCCCATCCCAAAACAGAAACAGAAAGTTTGACAGTTGTGTTAGGCAATCCTAATGGATTAAATTTCATTTTGTAAAGGGTTTCTATTTTGTAAAAGTATCTAAATGGCTGAGCTAGGCCTATGCAGTGGCCCTCTAGGGGTTAGGGACTCGTTCTACTTTTGATCCAAATCATTATTCTTATGACCTATGAGGCTATATATATGTCCAGTTAACTGTTGGCAAGAATTAACTGAAAATTCGTTTAATATACCTATTAAATTAAAAAGCAAAATGAGGAGTTCCCGTCATGGCGCGGAGGAAACGAATTTCTAATTTTTAAATTCTTTTTTTAGGTTCACATCCCAGCTTTATTTTATTTTATTTATTTTTTGTTTGAATTCTGGTTTAATTTTTTTTTTAGATTTTTTTAAAAGTATAGTTGATTTAATTTTAAATTCTTGTAAAAAATAAGGACAACGTGAGAACTATCCAGAGTATCTACTTTAGGTTGGTGATTATGGAGAAAAAGTAAGGGAATAAAGATCAAGCGTGGAGTTCCCATCATGGGTCAGTGGTTAACGAATCTGACTAGAAACCGTGAGGTGCAGGTTGGACCCCTGGCCTCACTCAGTGGGTTAAGGATCCGGTGTTTAGATGCGGCTCAGATCTGATGTTGCTTTGGCTGTGGCTAGGGCCCCTCGCCTGGGAACCTCCATACCCTCCATATGCTGCAAGTGTGGCCCTAAAAAACAACAAAAAAAAGCAAAATGAAATACAATTTTAAGACTCTTGGGGCTATTTATATTTTGCAAATAAGAATTTTTGAAATGTTATAACCTCTAAGTCCTTATCTCATAAATAGTTCAGTGATTAGGCCTACTTTGTTCTTTAATAATATCTCTCAAGAATCAAAATAAGAGGAGTTCCTATTGTGGCTAAGAGGAAACAAATCCGACTAATATTCACGAGGATGCAAGTTTGATCCCTGGCATTGCTCAGTGGGTCAAGGATGTGGCCTTGCCGTGAGCTGTGGTGTAGGTCGCAGACACAGCTCAGATCCCGCATTGCTATGGCTGTGGCATAGGCTGGAAGCTGTAGGTCCAATTCAAATTCTAGCCTAGGAACTTCCATTTTCCGTGGTTGTGGCCCTAAAAAAAAAATTTAAAAAGAATCAGAATAAGGAGAAATTACATAGGTTGTTAAAAATCCCAATTTTTTTCTACCTACACCACCTCTCCAGACTGTCTATGAGATTCTGATTTTCTAGTAGAGAACAACCATCTACATTTTAACTGTTCTCTAAATGGTCAGTGGGCCATCTTTTGAAGGCAAAAATGCTTGAACTTTGAAGATCCAGTCCTATTAAATAATACCTTCTATTTTAAGATAAAGTCAACTTTGTTCAATATAGTACTGTTGGTAGGAACACCCTATAGAGACGTTGTGAACCTGGCAAGTTTTTCCTTCGTTCTCTGTTGCCTCCTTATAAATAGAGAAGATCATTCCACCACTTAACAGCATTTGGCAACTTACCTGATGTGCTGAGAAAGCAGCTCATTACGTAGCTTTTCCTTCATGGCCATCTATTTCCCTATATTCTCTGCTGCTGTGTCTTGTTCAAATCTTTTATTTTCATCTGTTATTAATGTGTTTCTTCCATCTCTGCTTATTTAGATTTTACTTATTTTTCAATGTCAGGCAAAAAAATTACTAAAATTCCTCTTGCCCCCAAATGAAAGCCTCTTTTATTACTCAAACTCCCTTATATTCCAGAGTATATATCTCTTATTACACTTACTATGTTTTACTTATGCCTGCACATCTGATTTCTTTTATTAGACTCCCTGATATCTTTCTCTTTGGTATCCAACAGTAAGTAAAATGTGTTCAGCTTAAATAATGTTCATTTGCTTAAGGAATAGAAGAATGAACACATTTTGTTGGACCATAATAAAATTCTGATACACTTATAAGTGTATATTGATTGAATAATCTCAGAATTTCTATTACAATCTCTTTATTCTGCAACCTTCCAGGTCCTGTATATGAAGGCAAAACATCTGTAAATAGCTGACTCTGTCTTGAGCTTTTATTTAGTTATATGGATATCCTTTTTGTGTGGCCAGTTAAATTGCTTCTTAGTTGTTAAATGTTCATCATATGAATAACAGAACCAAAAAATACCCTAAATCATGTAGACATATTTTATTGGGGTATAAACATCTGTAGTCTATGTACTGTAAAGATATATTAAATTGCTTTTATTTTAAACACAAATTGTTCTTATTTTTTGAATACATGTGTGCATGTACAAATAAACCTGTATAAGCATTTGGGCAAAGTTTTTAAAGTTATAAGATAAAATAGTGTACAAAATTAAAATGATTTGCTTCTCTTCTGTTTGCTGTTACCATTTTAGATGATGGAAAATTGTCCTTTGAAGAATTCAAAGCATATTTTGCAGATGGTGTTCTGAGTGGAGAAGAATTACATGAGCTCTTCCATACCATTGATACACATAATACCAAGTAAGGAACTTTTAAAAATCACTTGCTTCTCTAAACAAAGTAAAGAGGGAATGAACAAGTATGTACGAAAGGGGGAGAGAGGGAGGAAAGCTTCAGAGGGCACATTTTATAGTACTCACCTATGTTTGATTCTAAGATAGTCTCTCTTTAATAATTGAAATGCTGTGAAAAACTGAATATTGAATTAGAAAAAATGATCTTCTGTAAAGTAATTGTAGAGTTGGTAGAATGTAAAACAAGCATAGGTTACAAATAATTCTAATTGTATTATTAATAAGGAGGTAGAATTTTACCTCATTTCTTAGATTTTATCTCAATTTGCTTCATTTAAAAATTGTCCTGGAGTTCCCATCATGGCTCAGTGAAAACAAATCTGACTAATATTCATGAGGATGCAAGTTTGATCCCTGGCCTTGGTCAGTGGGTTAAGGATCCAGTGTTGCCCTTGAGCTGTGGTATAGTTTGCAGTTGTGGCTCAGATCACATGTTGCTGTAGCTGTGGTGAAGGTCGGTGTCTACAGCTCTGATTCAACCCCTAGCCTGGAAACGTCCATATGCTGTGAGTATGGCCCTAAAAAAAAGACAAAAATAAAAATAAATAAATAAATAAATTATCCTAAGGCCATTTTTATGTTAGCGTAGCAAAATAGGAAAATGCAGCAATTACCTGGACAACTCATTATGCTGAACTCCAAATCTGTGTTACCTGAGAGATGCAGTTAATTCAAGACACAGAATTTTCTCTAAACAATCAATGTATACAGTCATCTATTTATTTTCTCTCCTTTGCATTAGTATAACATTTATAAAATTTCTATTTATATTCACATTATATTTAAAAACATAAAATAATGATGTATTTAGGATATAGAACAACAGAAATGTGCTGCTTGATTTGGTTAATTGAAACAAATCATATTATTTGTGACAGTCACAATTACAGAATTCTAATACTGAAACATACCATGTGAACTATGCCTCCTTGACCCATCTGTATGTCTACTACTTAATAATCACTATCTCCCTTTTTTGTGTGTGTGTGTTTTTGCCATTTCTTGGGCCACTCCCACGGCATATGGAGGTCCCCAGGCTAGGGGTCGAATCGGAGCTGTAGCCGCTGGCCTACAACAGAGCCATAGTAGCCTGCGATCCGAGCTGTGTCTGCGACCTACACTACAGCTCACAGCAATGCCAGATCCTTAACCCACTGAGCAAGGCCGGGGATCGAACCCACAACCTTATGGTTCCTAGTTGGATTTGTTAACCACTGAGCCACAACGGGAACTCCAAAGTGTTTAGATGGTTGCAGGCAGTGAGCCAGCTTACCAATAAAATGCTCTTGGGCTACATCTATGCACTGATATTTTCTTGCATCAGACTAATAAGAAAAATTAAAAGATTGAATTCACTTTACTCAAGCAGCTGAATATTTAAAAATGACACTTTGTAATTGTCTTGACTTCTCTTGGGTTTCCAAATTCCCTATGAAATGGTCTAAGGTTTCTGTTGTCAGAAATGGTTTTAGAAGATAACTATATAAGAAGTTCCATTCTGTGCAATAAATCTAGGAATATCAAATCCCTAGTAGGAACTAGCAGTAGACAGAACCAGCTTATAGTTTAGAGGAGCAATAGGCCCACTAACTGATCACTTCAAAATAATATCATAAATGTTATGATTGATATACACACAGGATACTTTGAGATGTCCAGTTGAGTAGGCTGAGAGAATGTTCTTAGGATTAGATAGCAGGATCTGAGTCTTCATGGGAGAGTAGAAATTGATTATGTAAAGAAATAGATGCCGTAATATTTCAATCTGAGTGGAAAGCATAAGGAAAGACCTGAAAGTCCTAGTAAGGTGTAGAGTAATTGGTTGAGTGTGGAACAAAAGATAAGCATGTTTCTATGAATGATACTTGGGATATGTTTTGTAGCAAAGAAGGCAGAAAATGTAAGTTTTGGTAAACAAGAAAAAAAAATGTTGAAAATTTTTACTTAAGCATTAAGTGGAAGTATAAACACTAATTTTCTGAAGTATGTCATATCCACCTTACTAGGACTTTCATGATTTAACAGATTTTTGTCGAGCCTTACTTTACTATCTTCTTTCTGGGTCGAATATGCCTAATCTTGCTTTTCCTTAAAAAAAAAATGTTGATCTCTATCATTTTAATTACTTGGCCTATTCTATCTCTTCCAGCTCTAGTAAAGCTTTTTTAAACTCACTTTTTTTTCTCAGATTTTATAAAAGTTACTCTTTAGAAAAGAATATTTAAACCCCTAAAATTTAAGCTTTAAAAAATAATAAAAACTAAATATACAGCTTTGGTAGTTTACAAATGGACATTACCATACCAGATAGAGAGAAGAAATAGAAGGAAGATCATTAGGTCAAGAGGAAGCTTCCATGGTTCATCAAAAGTGCTTTCATTTGGAGTTCCCCTCATGGCTCAGTGGTAACAAACTCGACTAGTATCCATTAGGATGAAGGTTCAATCCCTGGCTTCACACAGTGGGTTAAGGATCCAGTGTTGCTGTGAGCTGTAGTGTAGGTTGCAGACATAGCCTGGACTCCACGTTGCTGTGGCTGTGGTATAGGCTGAGAGCTACAGCTCGGATTTTACCCCAGCCTAGGAACATGTATATGCCACAGGTGTGACCTTAAAAAGTCAAAAACAACAATAACAAAACAGTGCTTTCATTTGAAAGTGTATCCAATATTGCAGAGATCTTTACCTGAGCTCACCTCCTCCCATGGGCATAGAAAAATTACAGCTACCAATGAGAATGACCTGAATAATAATAGAAAATATTTTCCACAGCTAAGGATATAATGAATGAACCACAGTGAGACAGGTGGGAGGGGCAGAGATGCAGTATAGTCCAGACCCACATGCCTTGGAGGGTTTCCTACAAATGGGAGGATAATTACCATTACAGAGGTTTTCCTCAAGGAATGAGGGATTCAAACTCCACATTGTATTTCCCAGCCTAGGGATATTGAAACAGGAATACAAGCCCCCAGAATGTATGGCTTTGAGGGCCAGTGGAGTTTGTATACTGGAGAACAGAAGGGCTATTGGAAATAGACACACCAAACCTCACATGCTCTGTGACCCAGCACAGAGGAAGTAATATGAAAGGAACCAGGGTCAGATGCAATTTCTGATCTTGGATAGCCTCCAAGAGAGCCCTGAGGCAATTAAGACACTCTCTAGGTGACATAGATGCTTGTAGCAGCCATTTTGAGTAGCTTATTCTACCATGAGGACCCAGGTGATGGCAAGCACCATTTTAGAGTTCTCCCTGTAGGCTGTTAGCACTGGGGTCTTACCTGCCAACAACTGGTTAGCACCAGTCCTCGGACCCCTCAGCCTTAGCAACCAGTTCCATTAGCCCCAGCCCCACCCACCAGTGGGACAACACCAGATCCACGATTCCTCAGCCCAGGACCTTGCCCTCCCAATCAGTGGGCTTGTACCAACCCTAGGAACTCCAAAGACCTTCAGCCATTCAAGCAAGGACCTTTCCCTACCTACCAGTAGGCTGACAGCTTCTGCACAAGAAAGGGCGTGGCAGCAAACTGGGCAGGGGGCCAGCCATGACTACCAGCATGTGCACAGTAGTTGGGCCCACCAAAACTGAAAGACCGATGCAGCCCACATCAGGCATGCTCTAGAGCATATAGCTCTAGTGATCAGAGGGGAGTGTGCTGATGGGTCCATAGGACATTGTCTACAGAGAGTTATTTCTCCAAAATTGGAAATTTTAATCAACTGACCTACCTATACATAGAAATAAACATTCTCTAACCATAGAGAATTATACAAGAGGAAGATACAGAGGAATATGTTCCAAAGAAAGGAACAGGATAAATCCCCAGAATAAGAACTGAGGTGAGGGTAAGCAATCTGCCTGATAAAAGTTCAAAGTAATAATGATAAAGATGCTCAATGAACTCAGAAGAAGAATGGATGAAGACCATGAGAATAACAAACAGAAAATATAGAAGAAATGATATAGAGGAACAGATGAGCAAATTGAAAGAGAGTAGTGAAAATCACCCAAGATGAACAAAAAAGAAAAGAGAATATAAAAAAAAAATGAAGATGGTGTAAGAGACTTCAGGGACAGCATCAAGCATACTGACATTTGTTATAAGGGTCTTAGAAAAAGAGGAAGGAAAGGGGTAGAGAACTTACTTGAAAATGCAAAGGCTGAAAATTTCCCTAGCAAGGGAAAGGAAACATATCCAGGTTCAGGAAGAACACAGAGTCACAATCAAGATCGAGCCAAAGAAGTCCACACCAAGCTGCACTATAATTAAAATGTCAGAAATTAAAGATAGAGATCTTAAAAGTAGTAAGGGAAATCAATTATATACCTCAGTTACATACTCCTAAAAGACAACTAACTGAACTTTCAACAGAATCATCGCAGGTCGGAAAGGAGTGGAACAATATATATTAAAGTGACAGAGGGGGAAAAAACCTACAGTGAAAAATAATCTACCTAATAAGGCTAACATAATATATGTATTATGGATAGATGGATAGAGAGTTAGGAAGAAAGATGGATACATGACTACATATAAAATTCACAGTAACCACAAACAAAATCTATAATAGAAACACACACAAAAGAGAGAATGGAATCCAAAAATAACACTAAACATGATTGTCAA
This sequence comes from Phacochoerus africanus, assembly GCF_016906955.1. Taxonomy (NCBI): domain Eukaryota; kingdom Metazoa; phylum Chordata; class Mammalia; order Artiodactyla; family Suidae; genus Phacochoerus; species Phacochoerus africanus. The sequence goes on along the minus strand of NC_062549.1, from coordinate 45,973,417 downwards.
ATTACATGGGAAGAGTGCAAAAGAAAAAGGAAGGAACAATTAAAAAAATTACAAAAATGAACTGAAAACAATTAACAAAATAGCAATAGGTATATACCTAGCAATAACTACTTTAAATGTAAATGGACAAAATGGCCCAGTCAAATGACATGGAGAGGCAGAATAGATATAAAAACCAGACCTATATCTATGCTGCTTACAAGAGACTCAGTTCAGACCAAAAAAAAAAAAAAAAAAAAAAAAAAAAAGCTAAAATGAGGGAATGGAAAAGATATTCCATGCAAAAGTAAATGAAAAGAAAGTAGAGTAGGAGTTCCCGTTGTGGCGCAGTGTTTAATGAATCCAACTAGGAACCATGAGGTTGTGGGTTCGATCCCTGCCCTTGCTCAGTGGGTTAAGGATCCAGCGTTGCTGTGAGCTATGGTGTGGGTTACAGACGTGGCTTGGATGCCACATTGCTGTGGCTGTGGCATAGGCTGGTGGCTACAGCTCCAATTGGACCCCTAGCCTGGGAACCTCCATATGCCACAAGAGTGGCTCAAGAAAAGGCAAAAAGACAAAAAAAAAGTAGACTAATAATACTTAGACCAAATAGACTTTAAAACAAAGACTGCAACAAAAGACAAAGGACATTACATAATGATAAAGGGATTAATCTAACAAGGAGATGCACCTAAACATATACAGAAAATTTTAACAAATGTAGGGGGAGAAATTAACAGTAACACAATAAAATTAGGGAATTATAAACCCTGCTTGAATAAAGAAACCCTTGCTTTAAGTGATACATTAGACCAGATGGACTTCAAAGATATAAAAAGAACATACCATCCAAAAGCAGCAGAACGCATATTATTCAAATGCACATAGAATAATCTCCAGGATGGAGCACATTCTAGGCCACAGAACAAGCCTCGATAAATTTAAGAAGACCAAAATCATATCAGCATCTTTTCTGATCACAAGGGTATGAGACTAGAAATAAATCAACTACAAGAAAAAACTTCCACCTCCCCCAAAATCAAACATTGGAACAATACGCTACTAAATAACCATAGTGTCACTGAGGAAATCAAACAAATGAAAATGGAAACACAACAATCCAAAATCTATGGGATGTAGCAAAAGCAGTTCTAAGAGGGAAGTTTATAGAGATACAAGCCTACCTCAGGAAATAAGAAGAATCCCAGATGGATAGTCTTAACCTTACACCTAAAGGAACTAGAATAAGAAGCACAACAAAATCTAATGTTAATGCTAATGTAAGAAAAGTGGTAGCAGTGATCAGAGAAGAAATAAATGAAATTGAGACCATAAAACAAATGAAGAATGACTAATGAAACTAAAAGCTTATTCTTTTGAAGAGATAAACTTGATAAAACTTAGCCAGACTCATCAGGGAAAAAAAAGAGAGAGGGCCTAAATCAATAAAATCAGAAATGAAAGAGAAGTTATAGCTCACATCACAGAAATACAAAGGATCATAGGAGATTGCTAGAAAAATTATATACCAATAAAATGGACAGCCTAAAAGAAATGAAAAAATCTTAGATATATAAATCTCCCAATATTGAATCGGGGGAAAATAGAATATAGCAACAGGCCAAAAATGAGTAATTAAATTTGATCTGTAATAATTAATAAAAAAAAACTCCCAAGAAAGTCCAAGATCACACAGCTTCACAGGTGAATTCTTTCATTTGGAAGAGGTAATGTCTATCCTTCTTGTACTATTCCCCAAAAAATTGAGGAGGAAGGATTGTTTCTGAACTCATTCTACAAGGCCAGCATCTCCCATATATCAAAACTGGACAAAAAACTTTCAGAAAAAGAAAATTACAGGCCATTATCAGTGGTGAACTTAGGTGAAAAAATCCTCAACAAATTTTAGCACATTGGATTCAATAATACATTAAAAGATCAAATACCATAATCAAGTGGAATTTATCCCATATTTATTCCCAGGATGCAAGGATGGTTCAATATCTCCAAATCAATTAATATGATACATCACATTAACAAATGGGAGAATGAAAATCACATGATCATATCACTAGATGCAGAAAAAGTTTTGACAAAATTCAACACAATTTATAATAAAAACTCTCTACACAGTGGTTATAGAGGGAATATACCTCAACATAATAAAGGCTGTAAATAATGAACCCACAGCTCACATTATATTCAACAGTGAAAGTTTTCCCACTGAGATCAGGAACAAGAAATCCTGATTTCCCACTAAAACAGAAACAATACCATTCATATTTACATAGTACTGGATGTCCTAGCCACAGCAATTAGACAAGAAAAGGAAATAAGTTAAATTATCATTGTTTGCAGATGACATGATACTATACATAGAAAATCCTGATTATGCCTCCAAAAAAAAAACCTACTAGAATTCTCAATGAATTAGGTAAAGTCATAGGTTAAAGAATTAATATGCAGAAATCAATTGCATTTATATACACTAAGAAAAAAACTGTCACAAAGAGAAATTAAGAAAACAGTCCCATTTACAGTTGCATCAATAATAATAAAATACCTTAGGTATAAATTTAACCAAAGAGAAATTAAGAAAACAGTCCCATTTACAGTTGCATCAATAATAATAAAATACCTTAGGTATAAATTTAACCAAGAAAACTATAAGACATTGATGCAAGAAATTGAATACGATGTATACAAAGGGAAATATATACTGTGCTAAGGAAATGGAAGAATTAATATTGTAAAAATGTCCGTAACACCCAAAGCAATCTACAATTTCAATGTAATCCCTATTAAAATATCAACGGTATTTTTTCCAGAACTAACATAAATAATTCTAAAATTTACCTGGAAACAAAAAAGACCCAGAATAATCTAAATAATTTTGAGAAAGAACAATATTTGGTGTATCCCACTCCCTCACTTCAAACTCTACTACAAAGCTATAGTAATAAAAATAGTTTAGTACTGACACAAAAATAGACATATAGATCAATGGCTAAGAATTGAGAATATATAAGCACGAGTTTATTTCTGGGCTGTTGAATTTGAGATTAATCTACAATAAAGGACATAAGAACATACAATGGGGAAAAGACAGCCTCTTTAATAAATGGTATTGAGAGAACTGGACAGCTCTTGCAAAAATATACTCAAAATGGAACAAAAACTTATATGTGAGGCCTTAAACTATAAAACTTCTAGAAGAAAACATAGGTGGTATGCTATTTGACATCAGTCTTAGCAATATTTTCTTGGATCTGTCTCCTCAGGCCAGGGAAACAAAGGTGATCTTAAACAAAAGATTGCATCAAACAAAAAAGCTTTTACACAGTGAAAACAAAAACTGTCATCAAATTGAAAGTGTAGTCCACTGAATGAGAGAAGATATTTGCAAGTTATGTATCTGAAAAGGAGTTAGTATCCTAATATACAAAGAATTCATGCAACTCAACAGCAGAACAAAAAAACAAACAAGAAACAATTAAAAAAGATGGGCAGAGCACCTTAATAGACATTTTTACAAAGGGGAAATAAAAGTGACCATAAGACACAAGGAAATATGCTCAAAGTCACTAATCATCAGGGAAATGCAAATTAAACCACAATAAGATATCACCACACAACTGTTAGATGGCTACTATCAAAAATAATCCCAATAGCAAGTGTTGATAGGATGTGGAGTAAACGAAACCTTCTTGCACTGTTTGTGGGAATGCAAATTCATACAGTAACTATGAAAAACATAGTATGGAGGTATTATCAAAAAATTAATAATAGAATTACCATACAATGTAACAGTATAACTTCTGTGTATTCTTCTGAGGAAAACAAAACCCACTAAATTGTAAAGATACATTCACTCCTGTGTTAACGGCAGCATTAATTACAATAGCCAAGATATGTAAGCAACCTAAGTGTCCATCAATAGATGAATGGATAAAGAAGATGTACACACACACACACACACACACACACACACACACACACACACACACAAATAGAATACTTCAGTCATAAAATAATTTTGCCATTTGCAACAGCATGGATGGACTTGGAGGGTATAATGACAAATGGAATGTCAGAGAAAGACAAATACTATATGATATCACACGTGGAACATAAAAAATAAAGCAAACCTGTGAATATAACAAAAAAGAAACAGACTCAGAGATATAGAGAACAAATTAGTGGCTACCAGTGGGGAGAGGGAAAGAGAGAGGGTCAAGACAAGAGTAGGGAATTAAGAGGCACAAACTACTATATATAACATAAATGAGCTACAAGGACATATTGTAGACCACAGGGGACATAGCCAATATTTTATTTTTTTATTTTTTATTTTTTGTCTTTTTAGACTGTGTCTGCTGCATAGAGAGGTTCCCAGGCTAGAGGTCTAATTGGAGCTGTAGCAACCAGCCTATGCCACAGTTGCAGCAACTCAAGATATGAGCTGCTTCTGCGAACTACACCACAGCTCATGGCAATGCTGGATCCTCAACCCACTGAGCGAGGCCAGGGATCGAACCTGAGTCCTCATGGGTACTAGTCAGGCTTGTTAACTGCTGAGCCATGACAGCATCTCCAGATATAGCCAATATTTTATTTTAAAAAAGGTATAAATGGAGTATAAGCTTTAAAAATTATGAATTGCCATGTTGTACAATTGAAACTTACATAATATTGCACATCAACTATACCTCGATTTAAAAAAAAAAAAAAAAAAAAAAAACAGAAACAGGAGTCCCTACTGTGGCGCAGTGGGTTAAAGGATCTGGTGTTGCTACAGCTGTGGCGTAGGTTGCAGCTGGAGCTTGGATTCAATCCCTAGCCTGGGAACTTCCACATGCCATGGGTGCAGCCATAAAATAAAACAAAAGAAAATAAAACAAAATAAAACAAAAGAAAGCTGAAACAGGGAGTTCCCGTCGTGGCGCAGTGGTTAACGAATCCAACTAGGAACCATGAGGTTGCGGGTTCGGTCCCTGCCCTTGCTCAGTGGGTTAACGATCTGGCGTTGCCGTGAGCTGTGGTGTAGGTTGCAGACGCGGCTCGGATCCCGCGTTGCTGTGGCTCTGGCGTAGGCCGGTGGCTACAGCTCCGATTCAACCCCTAGCCTGGGAACCTCCATATGCCGCGGGAGCGGCCCAAGAAATAGCAACAACAACAACAACAACAAAAAGACAAAAGACAAAAAAAAAAAAAAGAAAAAGAAAGCTGAAACAGACTCTTATATCCAGAGAATAAACAGGTAGCTGACAGAGGGAGAGGGGTAGGGGTGTGCGTGAAATAGGTTAGAGAGAGTAAGAGGTACAAACTTCCAGTTACAAAATAAATGTCATGGGGATGAATTGTACTGTATAAGGAATATAGTCAATAATATTGTGATATCTTTGTATGATAATAAATGGTAGCTAGATTTACTGTGACGATCATTTTATAATGCATAGCAGTATTGAATCACTACATTGTACACCTGCAACTGACCTAGTTTTGCAGCTCAGTTATTCTTAAACAAAAGAAGTCCTTTCACTCATCATTAAGCCATTTTTCAGTTAGCTTGTCTACATTTTTTAGTCAGAGGAACAAATGAAGAAATTAACATAATTCTTTGTGGAACAGATCCATAGCACAGGCAAGGGGGAAAGATCCCCTAGAGACAAAAGTGATTCTTTTAGCATACTGCAATTTGGAGTTCCAGATTGTCAGGATAGACCAAATGGTAGACCAGATGGAAGTTTTGATGTTAGATCAGGCAGTGAACACAGGAAAGTTTCCCAGGGCCTGCATATGGGAGCCTATGATAGAAATGGGCAACTGATGTTTCACATCAAGTGTTCCTTATTCCATACTAAAATAAGTTTTTGGATGCTAAAATCTTGGATTTCAATCCAGTACTTTTTAAATCAGTGAAGCATTGCAAAGCAAAAAAAAAAAAAAATCATTGCCTGCTGTAAAATCATAGTCCATTTTGAGCTAGATTTGAAAGTTTAAAAATCTCTTTCTTAACCTAAAATGAAATTTTTATCTCTAAACTTTCACTTATTCTAATTTATTCTATTCCTTAGAGCCATGCAAAATATGAATACTTTATGACAAGTTTTTCTAATTTTTGAAGACAGTTTTTATGCACCAATGCTGAGATAAAGTCCCATAGTATTTGGAGAATAATGATATCAAAGGGTTTGTTTCAGATGGCAGAATTTTTTTCCTTCTGAAACAGAAAACTTTGTTCATTGTACATTTGTGCATAACAGTTAAATTTTAAAGTTCGATGAGTTGGTTGATGAAACCACTTTTTCCCTTGAGTTATCATTATACTGCTTAAGTAGACACATTTTAGCATCCTTAGGTAAAGATGGCAGGGTCAGTACCCAAGGAATAAGCAGTATGTTAGTTTGAAGACCAAAGCCTTCACTGCATGTAGTGACTAGAAAGTTCGTTGCAATTCCAATAGTGGGCAAGAGAGATCTCCTTATAGTCTATACTATCTTCAACTAGTACTGAAAATTTAGAAAGCGGCACTAAGACCTCAGTACCTGGAAGATAGGGCAGATCACAATCCCAAGTGCTAGGCTAAGTATGGCATGACTTAGAGGTGCCAGTCAAGAAGTTAGAAAATAGAAAAAGATTGTCTAGTTATATGTCATGAGAAAACAGTGAAAATCAAAGTCCAGAGTATAACAGGCTAAAGTAGACTGGACAGACTGGGTGTGCCAGGGTTGAGTTTTAGCGATATAGATTGGGCAAAGGAGCACTGAAGGAAGAGTGCTCCCAGTATTCAGACAAAGCTCCAACTGGCCATGAGCAAACTAATAGAGAATACAGAGCCCAGATGGAGCATTTTATGATCAAGACTTAGCTGTAAGAACTAAGGGCTGACATCAGTCCAGGCATTGAGTTGCCTCTTTGGCATAAGCAGACAAAGGCTGATAGGTGTATGCTCTTTTCCAGAGAGAGGAACAAATTAGATGACACCTGTGGTTAACATCCTTTGCTAACATTCTGAGTCAGAGGAGCCAAGGATACTTAGGAGTGAGAGAATAACATACTTCTTATAGACAGTCCTCAACTTCTTCAAAGCCTCACTTAGCAGAAGTCACAGCAGGGCAAAAGATAATGTACTAGGCAGGACTTTACTAGTTGTGAGTAACAGAAACATAAATTAAGCTGACTTAAAGAAATAATTATCTGCTTCATGTATCTGAAAAGTCCAGAGACAGGCTTCATGTGTTCTGGAGCAAAGGACTCAGTGGTGCTAGAAATCATCCCTCACCTCTTCTCTGCGTTAGCTAGTCTCCTGCATAGACCTTCTTGTCTATGGGAGAGGTCAGGAAGGTTACTAGAGGCTCAAGATTCCTTTTGCCACCAGCTTGGAAAACTCTGAGAGATTTTATTTCACAGTAGTTCCAGCAAAATTTTGGTCTTGAATTATGTTAGTCTAGCTTGGATCTCATGCACATTTTTGAAAAATCACTTTTTAGGAAAAGACAATGTGAAAGGAAACCGGGATACAGTTACCAAAATAAGGGGCAATAAATGCTGGGCAGCAAAACTTGAGTCTCCTGCAGAACAAATAACTTTTCAGCCTTAAATACTTCCACTTACTATTCATAGTTTAGAGGAAGATGATCTGCTTCCCCAAGAGGTCGGGGCTTGGTGGAGTTTGTATTCCAGAGAGTTCCTACTAAGTGTAGAGTCAATCTAGAAAATTTGAAGCTATCTATACTGTAGATTGAAGCCAGAGAGAAATCTTTGTTTTAACAAGCATCCTTGTTCCACTGATCTTTCAGGGCCCCAGCCCTCGATACCCACTTCCTTTCTTGACCATCTGATTGTGTCTATTCTCAATGTTGCTGTTTACCCATACTTTCCTAGAATCAAGCCTGTGATTCTACTTCTTTTTCCTTGTGGTCCTACCAGGTCTCTGTATTTTCAGGGACTGCCAAAAAACGTAGGCAGACTTAATGAGTAACACTTGATCTTTTTTTTTTTTTTTGTCTTTTCTGGGGCCACACCCGCAGCATATGGAAGTTCCCAGGCTAGGGGTCTAATTGGAGCTGTAGCCGCCGGCCTGCACCAGAACCACAGCAACACCAGATCCGAGCCTCGTCTGTGACCTACACCACAGCTCATGGCAATGCTGGATCCTTACCCACTGAGCAAGGCCAGGGATCGAACCTGCAACCTCATGGTTTCTAGTCAGATTCGTTAACCACTGACCCATGATGGGAACTCCACGCTTGATCTTTATTCCCTTACTTTTTCTCCATAATCACCAACCTAAAGTAGATACTCTGGATAGTTCTCACTTTGTCCTTATTTTTTACAAGAATTTAAAATTAAATCAACTATACTTTTAAAAAAATCTAAAAAAAAAATTAAACCAGAATTCAAACAAAAAATAAATAAAATAAAATAAAGCTGGGATGTGAACCTAAAAAAAGAATTTAAAAATTAGAAATAATAGGAATTTCCCCTTGTGACTCAGTGGTAACAAGCCCAACTAGCATCCATGAGGATGAGGCACAGATCCCTGACCTCGCTCAGTGGGTTAAGGATCCAGCGTTGCCATGAGCTGTGGTGTAGCTCATAGAAGCAGTTCGGATCTGGCATTGCTGTGGCTGTGGTGTAGGCCGGCAGCTGTAGCTCCGTTTCCACCTCTAGCCTGGAAACTTCCATATGCCACAGGTGCAGCCCTAGAAAGCAAAAAAAAAAAAAAAAAAAAAAAAAAAAAAAATTGAAAGAACAGTGTATGTACCTAAGAGAAGTACTATTTAATTATATCCTATAGAGACGTACTTTTTGCCACATTTTTAAGAGACCAAAAATAGAAGTCTTACAGTCTTACCAGGACTCATTCTAATCTATAACTAGGTCTTCAGTTATTGATTCCATTTGGCCATTTGAACTCGCCTGTGGCCATCAATTTTCCTTACTATTCACCTATTTTTATATATAATTTGATTTTTTAAAAGTTTTTTTAATGGGTTCAAGCTTCTATTCTATTTTTTATTTAAATTTATTTATTTATTTTTTTTTATTTTTTATTTTTTTTGCTTTTTAGGGCTGCACCTGTGACATGTGTAAGTTCCCAGGCTAGGGGTCAAATTGGAGCTGCAGCTGCTGACCTGCACCACAGCCACAGCAATTTAGGATCAGAGTCGCATCTGTGACCTATACCACAGCTCACAGTAGTAACTGCCGGATCCCCAACCCACTGAGCAAGGCCAGGGATCCAGCCCACATCCTCATGGATACTAGTTGGATTCATTTCTGCTGCACCATGATGGGAACTCCTCCCTTATTTTTTTGAGACTGTGCCTTTCAGTCCAATAATTTCCAAAACCCATTTACTTTCTTTGAGTATCTCTAACTCATGAAAATATGGAGAGAATAAAACAGGCTGTTTCCTGAGAGTTACTTTTAAAATCCTTTTCTTTCTCATGAAGGCATTTTATCATCACCACTACCATTTCCTCCTAAATCAAGCCCCATTCCACAATTTGCAGAGGATCTGAGGATTATTCCTTAGAGGAAGAGTGAGGAATCAATAGTCTATTTTATAATTAAGATGATTAGCATGGTTTGAGGAATTTACAAAGAAAATTTTGAGGACTTTTTAAAAATTGATTGGAAATGGTTTCTCCTTAACTATAATTGCTGGGGGGCAAAATGGTTCTAATTTTCCGACAAAGATGGCAGATGAGCTAATTTCTTGTCAAGACAGTTCATATGTAATTTCTAAATGAAATGTTTAATTTTTAATTGAATAGGAAAATACGTTTCTTGAATATGCCAGGCACTTACTTAACATCATCTTATTTCATCTTCACCAAAAAAACATATAAAAATGTATTATTCACAGTCTACAACTCAGGGCTGGCTGGAAGCAAAACTCAAAACTCTGTCCATTGTCACACCACCTCAGTAAATTTTCAGATTTTTAGCTCTTTATTTTGTGTATCAGAAATCAAAAAGTTCCAAAGCCAGTTTGCTTTTGCTTTTTTTGTTTGTTTATTTTTTGCTTTTTAGGGTCGCACTTGCAGCATATGGAAGTTCCCAGGCTAGGAGTTGAATCAGAGCTGCAGCTGCTGGTTTATGTAACAACCAAAGCAAGGAAGGATCTGAGCTGCATCTGCAACCTACACCATAGCTCATGGCAACATCAGGTTCTTAACTCACTGGGCAAGGCCAGGAATGAAACCCACATCTTCATGGATGTACTAGCCAGGTCCATAACCCACTGAGCCACAATGAGTACTCCCCAAGGACAGTTTTTAAACTCACCTTCACATATTTTATTCTTGATGAAAATGTGCTTAATTGTCTCCAGTAATAGAATATATTTGGATGTACACTATAAAGGTAATTTCTTTAATTACTGCCTTTATCTCTCCTTTTTTGTGTACCTATTATGTAGGATTTTTACAGTGTGGGAGTTGCTATAATGTAGAAATGTTACTCTTTCTCTCTGTGGACATTATTTCCCTTCTTTGAACATTTTCCCTCCCTCCATCCTACCTTAGTGTCTGGAATTTTCTTCTGCTTTTAGACTTAGTCCCCTTACTACCCTCCATTCCATCACTTTGCTGCATTTGCTTCATTTTTTTCCATTGTTCTTCAGAGCAATCACAGAGTTTTACTGTTTCCTTTAGTCACTTTTTTTTTAGGGCCACTCCCAAGGCATATGAAATTTTCCAGGCTAGGGGTCAAAGCAGATCTGCAGCTGCTGGCCTACAGCAATACCAGATCCAAGCTGCATCTTCAACCTACACCACAGCTCGCAGCAATGTAGGATTCTTAACCCGCTGATCAGGACCAGGGATTGAACCCACATCTTCATGGATACTAGTTGGGTTCATTACCACTGAGCCACAAAGGGAACTACCTCCTATAGTCTTTTTTTTTTTTTTTTTTTTTTGGCTGCACCTGCATTATGCAGAAGTTCTTGAGCCAGGGAACAAACCCTGAGCAGGAACCTGAGCCACTGCAATTACAACAATACATCTTTAACTTGCTGAGCCAAAAGAGACCTCCAACTTTAGTCATTTTTATTAAAGGCCTTTGCTTTCAAACTTTTCAAGATATTTTATATTTTTAATATTATCTAGAGAATTATTCTCTGGTTCTCATCTCTTCCTCCTAGTAAAGAGCTTGAATTATTCTTCAGTCTTAATTGAACTCTCTCTTCCAGTCAGCTATGATGTAGTTGCTAGTGGTAAAGCAAAATCTATTACTGCTTAAAATAAATACTGTCTACTGAGCAATCGATATGAATTATTTATTCACATAAATGTAGTGTTCTTTCTTACTTTGCCAATATCCACCAAGTGGATTAAATCAAATTAGTAAAATGCTAATTCCAATCTTTTAAAAGTATATAACGTTCACTTGGACAGTCTTTTCTCTCTTTCTTGTCTTCCATGCCCACTGCATCAACCATTTTATCCTATAAATTCATCTGTTCTCTTTATTGTCACAACCACTGCCTAAGTACCTGCTTTCTCTCTTGTACAACTACATTATTCTCAAAAATGGTCAGTTTGATGGAACAATCACAATTGTTTTTCTCTATGACATCCCAAGATTTCAGAATTCTTGAAATACATATTTCAAATAACCTGAGAGTCATTGCTTACTTCTTGAAAGCTCTTGAAGAGCAATTTCTTTAGGAAAATATTTTCCACCACAATAAAAATTATATAAATAACATATGCTTCCTGTAAAAATAATTCAAATGATATAGAAATTACAAGGAAGAGAATAAAAACACCTGAAATTCCATCACCTTAAGATAACTACCAATAACATTTGGTTACCATTACTTCTCATATGTGCATTCTGTTTTAATCACAGAGAACTATTTCCTTTTGACTTTCTTCTTCTCTCCCACTGTCTACCCCTGTCCCATTCCCTGTAACAAATCTTCATCAGCACCTAAAGTGTGGTCTTCTGTATCTTTTCTCCATGCTTATATAATCATATATACATCTATATGTCTCATGAAAGCCTTCCCTGACCTTCATCATTAGGTTAAATTTCTCAATCTGCCTTCTCATTGTAATACATATCTCTTCTCTGCCAACTGTTGTTATCAGCTACAATTCTATATTTGTTTTATATTTATTTGATTAAGGCTCACCTTCATGAAGGCAGAGGTCATGACTGTTTTGCTTTGCACCCATTCCCAAGCCCCAGTATAATGTCTAGCACACATTATAAGCTCAATGAGAAGGGAGGGATTTCTTTTTCCCCATACCTCATACTATACATTTTTCTTGAATATCCCTGCCCCTCTCCTAAGCCTAGTAAAACTTTTCAGACATCAGGGTCCACTCAACTCCATAAAAAAGCAGTGCTGCAATGTAAAAAGAACTCAGGAACTGGTCAAGGTTAAATCCCTTCACTATCTAGCTGTGAGGACTGCAAGTAGTCATTGCTGTTCATTGAGCCCTAATTTCATTGGCTATAAAATGGAGCTAATATAAAACACCCATCTTTCAAAGTTTAGCAGTAACATAAATTAACACCTGCCAAAGGGCTAAAGGGTCAGACAAAACCTCATAGAAGTTATTTTTAAACTAAGTCATGAAATATTATTAAGAAGAGGTATGGATATGGGTGCAGATGCAGATGAGAGAAGTGTCTGGTCAAAGGCAGTAGCATACATGGAAGTCTTTAGGTGCAAGAGAGTGTGGCATGTTGGAGGACCTGTATACATTCTGCATGCCCATAGCATCAAATTCAAGAGGGCATTGGGGAAGAGGAACTAGAGAGGCAAAGGAAGATCCCAGTTGTGAAAGGCCTTGTGAACCAGTGGGGCACGTGGATTTCGTCTCTTAGGTCAGTGCAGAGCTGTTGCAGGGTCTTAAACATGGAAATGGCTGGATTAGCTTTCTGTTTTAGAAGATTGGGTCTACCCATAGTGAAGAGAATTGATGAGAGGTGACAAGTCCGGAGACAGACTTGGTTGATCAATTAGGAGGCTGTTGCAACTGTACTAGAAAAATGTTTATATGAACCATTTTAAGAATCTGTCCTCTAGTCTTTCTGAGTTGGCTTAAATGTTTTCAGTACAGAAAGATTTTGGATGATAGTTACCTTGACACTGCGGAGCAATAATCATGGTTAACTTTTATGGATAATTTACCATGTGCCAGATCCTGTCTTAAGCACTTTCCATTCATTCAATTACTTAACCTTTGCAACAAATCTGTAATTTAGTCCATTTTACATATGAGAAACTGAAATCCAGAGAAAGTGAGTAATTTCCCAAAAATCACACAGAGAATAAGTGGTAAGGCTAGGCAGTCTGGCACTTTATCACTACTCACCTCAGCCTCTATGCTGCCTTGATGTCTGGCAGAGTGATAATCTTTATTTAGTTTCTGAGAGCTCTGGCCAAATAAACTTTTCAATGTTTTACTATCTTTGAATATTGAATGAAGCTAATAATATTTTCTGGCAGTAAATTATAAAAATTCATGAAACAAATGTTAAGAAGCAGTTTAGTCTGCCAGCCAAGGAAGGTGCTATATAAATATGTGAAGTTTGTTTGACTTGGGTTAGTAGTACTTGTGCGTACAGAACCACATGAAGTACAGATTCATTGTTTGTCAGTGCTTCCTGGGTTTGGGACAAGAGAAAAATGCTGGTGGTGTGAAGCTAAACTTTCATTTAGTTTTCTGCACATGGCCACAACTCTTCTTGTGGAGACAACTGCTGATAGTTGTGGTGGGGACATTCTCAATAAATAGAAATCTAGTATTTCAAGGGATGTTACCACAGAACAAAATGGTAGTGATAAACCTCTCAATTTAGTGAGCAAATAGTTGAAATAGTGGATTGGAAAATGTGTGTAGAAATGACCTATCTTGGGTAAAGAGCCTTTGAAACAAATATTTTTCTTTCTAAAGAGCCTTAGTAATATGAACTCTAGATGACAGGAATTGCATTTTTCCTAATCATGGCTTCAAGATGCATGAGTAGCTTGGAAAATGAGTTTTCTTTGGGGAAAAAAAGAAGATATTAGCATAGTATAGAAATAGATGGAGGTCCAGAGGACCTTGACCTCAGTAATAACAGAAAACTGGAGGCCACTTAAGCCTCTGAATATTATCGAAAAGAGGGATTTAAAAACTGACATATAGGTTTCTGACTCTGGCTACATCTATCTCCTCTGAGTGTGTAGTTTTTCAGCAGTGAAAATGTCCTGGAGACTTATTTTCAAGGATAGTAAGGAAAGGGGGAAACTGAGAAGACTGAGTTTTGGTCTTGAGAGAGAACTTTCCTAATGGATAGTGGCATGGTGGCAGTTCTGAGAATTAACGGGAAACTATCTGAATAGCTCAGGCTTGAGAAGTGATTTGGGACACTTAACAGTCAGGAACCCATGCAATTCTCTATAAGGTAGAGACTGGGTAGTTCCACAATGTAGGTCACGGGGTGCTGCGTATAATGTCCACCTCTGACCTCACATATTAACTTTTGCCCTTGAGCTTGAAATTATATTCAAGTCTGTATGTCTAACAAATAGATGCTGTTACTTCTTTTTAAATTTTCCCATTGTCCTAACCCCTTCAAGATAAGTGCTGGGTATGAGGGAGGATTGGTTAGGCTGCAGCTCACATTGTAGAAGCTGTCTGCAGAAAAGTGTCAGCAGACTCTCAAGGGCCTGGCTGTGTGGGTGAGCTTCTTGGTTGTTGCTTGCTGTTTGTTTTATGTGGGCAGTTACAGCTTTTCTTCTAGAGCTCTTTGCTCTTCATACAAGTCCTAGGCTGTCTCGCCCTGCACTGTGCATGATTAGAGCTTCTGAATCACTTTCAGAGGCTTTTGCAGTATAGGGCCTTTTCTGTAAAGCCCCAGAATGCTGAGACAGTGGTACCATTTAGACAGCTAAAGGATTTCTTTGTTTCTTGCTTGATGGATCGCAGAACTTTACATTTGATTTTAATGGTATGGATTTTAAGTTTTACTAATGTTACTAAGGACTTTGAGGGCAGTATTAATGGTACATAATCGTTAAGTGCTAGAAAAGTTGCTTTGGAATTGTGGCAGATGAGGAAACATGTACAATTTACTTTACTGGTTTGTGCCTCTTCCAGAATCATTCCTTTGGTTGAATGGATGGATAATTACTGGTCTTCTTTGCCTTTTCATATCCAAGAGTAATAAAAGTAAACACTTCCCCTGTCGAAAAGAGGAAGAATCTTTCTATGTTTCCTCCTTCATTCTTTTTTAAAATTATTATTTCTGAAGGATTTATGGGATCCTGAGAGGAAAATCTTTAACATATTCTTAACATGTAGCGGAGAAATGAATTTAATGATTTTGCAGTGGCTCCCACTATCTATTGTTAGTGGAAACTATTACATACTCACCAATAAGAACAGTGAAACATTACTAGGTAACAAGATTCTAAAGATAATTTCAACACTGAACCCTGGGAATTGCTTTATTTCAATTAAATAGGTGTTTATCAGTACTGCTTATGGGCTAGAAACTAAGCAAGTGCCAAATCTAGCATAATTTTTGGACAGAAGTTCTTCCTTCTAAGCTGGATGTTTCCTTTTACATATTTTTTTTCTTTTTACAGCTGCACCTACAGCATATGGAAGTTCCCAAGCTCGGGGTAGAATTGGAGCTACAGTTGAGGCCTGTGCTGCAGTTGCAGCAATGCCATATCCTTGACCTACTGAGTAAGGCCAAGGATTGAACTTGCATCCTCACAGAGACAACATCGGGTTCTTAACCCACAACCACAACAGGAACTCCTCCTTTTACATTTTTATATCACAGACAAAGCATGTCAAGAAAAAAGAAAACAAAAACTTGCTTCTGCTGGGAACTAGAAACTATGTTCAAAGAAGATCAATATGACTGACTAACCCTAAACTGGAATATGTCTCTGGAACCCATCCCTCCCTCTTTTCTCTATTCTGTACTACCTCCTTACTCATTGGTATAGCAGCCATGAAAACCAGGCAGGTAGCAAATGAGAAATGTAACTTTTATTTTTCTATGACTTAATTTCTTTTTTTGAACATCCATTTTGCCAGGTGATGGAAATTTAATCTCACTCAATTTAGGGTCACTCTCTTCCATTTCTGGGGTTGTGCATAAGTCTGGGGCCACCTAGTGCAAAATCATGAGAGAGGAGGGGCATCTCTCCCTCTCTGAGTTCAGCTTTCCATGATGCATTGGTAGTGGTATCTTACTTTTCACCTGATTTTTGGTCATTAGTTCAGGCCAGTCCCTTGCATTCTCCCTTTTTCTTAACTCCCAACCTTTTTCATGTCTACCAGTTCCCTGTGCCAAATCTCTGCTGCTTTCAGATCCTGAGGGTCCCTGTAGTATTCCCATAATAGTCTCTATGCAGATAACTGTGAAACTGTTTCTGGTCCTTCTGTCTAGACATACCAAATAGATATGTCTGCTTGCTGCTTCCCACCATGCCAATCAAGGAGAACATAGACTTTCTATCTGGAGATGAGTCACAGAACATCCCTCATATTAGATTTCGAACGTTTCTAGAGTTCTACCATGACAAACATCTTTTTTTACCTACAGACTTGGCCTTGAAAGGAAGACAGGGAAGATGACCTCTGAATCACTTTCCCTTTTCTCTTTTCCTATTCTGCTCTAGGGAATCTTACCACTTAGGACATGGGGAGGCATAGCTGTTAATGAGTTATAGTCTTCTAAATCTTTTATCCTACCTGGGTCTAGACTTTTGAATGTCAAAATTCCAGAGTCTGATCCCTTGTATTAGTCAAAGTTCTCCAGAGAAGCAAAACCAATAGGAGGTATATTCATAGAGAAATCTCTTTTACAGAATTGGCTCATGCAATTATAGAGGCTACTCAGTACAAAATGTGAAGGGTGGCCTGGAGACCCAGGAAAAGCTGATACTACAATTAATGTCCAAAAGTCACCTGCTAGAGAATTTCTTCTTGTTTGGGAGAAATCAGTCATTTTCTTCTGTTTAGGTCTTTACCTGATTGGATAAGGTCCACTCTCATTATGGAAGGCAAACTGTTTTACAAATTATTGATTTAAATATTAATCTTATCAAAAAACACTCTCACAAACATATATAATATTGATTGATCACATATCTGTGCACTGTGACCTAGCCAAGTTGACACATAAAATTAACTCTTACACCCCTCTCTTATCTGTGGTCTGCCTGTCATTGCTTCTCTAAAACAGTAGTAGCCTAGTCAGTAGGAAGAAATAATGGCAGATGCTGTTGGGGTAGAAGCAGACAAGGAGACTGGTTCATATTTTTAAAATATTTACCTTGTGTAGTTATAGTACTTATATATTTACTTGTTATTAACTAGAATTTTTAAATATGCTACTTCAAAATTACATTTTCATTTTTATAGATTTTTTTAAATAGAGTATACCTGATTTATAGCACTGTGTCAATTTCTGCTGTACAGCCTGGTGATCCAGTCATACACATATATACATTCTTTTTCTCATACTATCTTCCATCATGTTCTAACGCAAGGGATTGGACATAGTTCCCTGTGCTGTAGTAGGACTCTATTGATTATCCATTCTAAATGCAATAGTTTGCATCTACCAACACCAAACTCCTCATCCATCTCACTTCCTCCCCCCTCCCCTCTGGCAACCACAAGTCTGCTCCTATGTCTGTGATTCTGTTTCTGTTTTGTAAATAGGATCATTTGTGCCATATTTTATATTCCACATATAAGTGACGTCATATGGTATTTTTCTTTCTCTTTCTGATGTACTTCACTTAGTATGAGAATTTCTAATTGCATCCATGTGGCTGCAAACATCATTTTGGCCTTTTATATGGCTGAGTAGTACTCCATTATATATATGTACCACATCTTCTTAATCCATTCATCTGCCAATGGATTTACTGTTGGTGGGCATGTAAACTGATACAACTACTATGGAAAACAATATGGAGGTTCCTCAGAAAACTAGATATGAAACTACCATATATTCCAGCAGCCTCACTCCTGGGCTAATATCTGGACAAAATTTTCATTAAAAAAAATGTATGCACCCCTATGTTCATTGCAGCACTAGTCACAATAGCCAAGACATAGAAAACATCATTTTTGTAGATCCTTATCTTTGGTTTTCCAAAAAAATAGTTTATTTGAAAGTAGGCACTGATTCATCTACAGCTGATTATAAATTTTTGTGTTTTGTATAAATAATAATAAATTCATTAATTGAAAAAATTATTATTATTTTTTGTCTTTTTGTCTTTTCTAGGGCCAATTCCCTCGGCATATGGAGGTTCCCAGGCTAGGGGTCTAATTGGAGCTGTAGACACTGGCCTACTCCATAGCCACAGCAACGCAGGATCTAAGCCACTTCTGCAACCTACACCACAGCTCATGGCAACACTGGATCCTTAACCCACTGAGCAAGGCCAGGGATTGAACTCACAACCTCATGGTTACTAGTTGGATTCATTAACTATTGCACCACAATGGGAACTCCGAAAAAAATTCTTTTTAACCACAAGGCATGATACTATATATTTAAGTGGAAACTATGAAATTTTCATTATTTGTCAGTGAGAAAAACATTTGAAGTTCACTCCTTTATGTTTTTCAGATTTCTTTTAGATTTGCATATTTTATCTTTATGCAAAATTAAAGGACGCTAGTCTGGTAACAGTTCTATACAAAATTTTCCAAAATGAGCAATGGTTTTTGCTTTAAACAGCAGGGAAGTTTTTCTCATTCGACTGTTATCTCTGTTCTAATTTTTAAAGTAGTTTTTTCCTGAGTGGTTTTTGAAGTCAGCATAATCAAGCTTGCATCTTCCTTCGAGTTGCTGAGGAACCATAGCATTTTCCAGAATTGCCACCTGGTATATCCTAAGTTCTGTTAAGCAGAGATCAAACTGGGCTAAGTGAACAAAAAGTGCCATATCCTTAATTACCACAAAATGATATCTAATTACCTTCCTGCCAGCTTTAATGTAACACTGAATATAGCTGAGATTTTTAATGTCACTTATAAAAGGTAATCTTCCAGAATTGGAATTTTGTAACTTGCAATTTTAATAGCTGTCCTTTGGGTATGCATGTTATCAATATGGCTGATTACATTTTGGCCTCTCATATCTAATACTTTCCTAAGATTATTTATTATAACAAAATAGCTTTTGGTTTAATACTGAAATTGCAGGAGCAGTTATTTTACTACATGCTTAAACTTGCTCTTGATACTTCTAAAAGAAAGAAAATCACAGACATTTTAGTGTCATCAAAATGGAAACTGCAGTAATTATTTCATAAGATTTAATCTATGAAATTTTCTTGCTATTTAGTTGGAACTATGATAGTTTTAGAAGCCTCAAAAAACTACCCCAATAAATGTTTTAAAGTGTTCTTATTGCAAGAAACTAGCTATGACTTTTCTTCCATCTTTTAGAACAAAAGATTTAAGACAGAAAATTTAAAGTACTTTCAATGATGAGTGCATCAATTTTTTAAAACAGTATTTTTTCAGTTTATGCTATTTTCTACTCATTCGTTTATTCTATATCATTAAATGAATGCTTACCATAGTCAAACTGTCCAGACTAGAATTGAGCTTATAATTTAAAATAATAGAGTAATTTATTTATAATTATTTTTTCTTTTAATTTTATTGAAATATACTTGACATACAGCTTTGTATAAGTTTAAGGTATACAGATAATCATTTCTTACATTGTGAAATGATTACCATAATAAAATTAGTAAATATCCATTTTGTATTTTGTATGGATACAAATTCAAGAAATGAAAAAGCTTCCTTGTGCTAACATAGTTTATTCTCTTAACAACTTTCATATATAACATAGAGCAGTGTTAATTGTATTCATGTTGTGCATTACATCGTAGTACTTATGTATCTTGTTAGTGGAAGCTTGTACCATTTGATTACCTTCATTTAACTGTCTCCTCCTGCTAGACCCTGCCTCTGTTAGCCACAAAACATTGCTATGAGTTTGTTTACTTATTTGTTTGTTTGGAAGCATATTTAACTTACAACACTATGTTAGTTCCTGTTATAAAATGTCTTTGATGTTATATTTCTATACATTTCAAAATGATCACCATGGCAAGTGTAGTTACTGTCTGTCACTACACAAAAGTACTACATAATTATTGACTATATTCTTCACACTGTACATTTTGTACCTGTGACTCATTTATTTTGTAACTAAAAGTTTGTACCTTTTTTCTTCCAGTTTTATTGAGATATAACTGACATATAGCACAGTTTAAGCATAAGGTGTTCAGGACAATGATTTGACTTACATATATTATGAAGTGATTATCACAGTAAAGGTAGTGAATAACCATCATTTTATATAAATATAAAATTAAAGAAATAGAATTTTTCTTCGTGTGTGTGTGTGTGTGTGTGTGTCTTTTTGCCATTTTCTTGGGCCGCTCCTGCAGCATATGGAGGTTCCCAGGCTAGGGGTGGAATCGGAGCTGTAGCCGCTGGCCTACGCCAGAGCCACAGCAATGCCAGATCCCAGCCACGTCTGCAATCTACACCCCAGCTCAGGGCAACGCCAGATCCTTAAGCCATTGAGCAAGGCCAGGGATCGAACCCTCAACCTCATGGTTCCTGGTTGGATTCGTTAACCACTGAGCCACGACGGGAACTCCAAGAGAATAATTCTTTAGAATTCTCTCCATAAGTAAAATTTTAGGAGTTCCCATTGTGGCTCAGTGGTTAATGAATCCAACCAGGAACCATGAGGTTGAGGGTTGGATCCCTGGCCTCCTCAGTGGGTTAAGGATCCGGTGTTGCCCTGAGCTGGAGTGTAGATTGCAGACGTAGCTTGGATCCGGCATTGCTGTGGCCGCTGGTGTAGGCCAGCGGCTACAGCTCCGATTCCACCCCTAGCCTGGGAACCTCCATATGCCGCCGGAGCGGCCCAAGAAAATGGCAAAAAGATAAAAAAAAAAAAAAGAATTACTCTCTTAAAAACTTTCATATATAACATATAGCAGTGTTGATTATATTTATCATGTTGTGCATCACATCCCTAGTACTTATCTTGTCACTGAAAGTTTGTACTTCTTGATTGCCTTCATCCAGTTTCCAAAAACTGCACACTTATCTCTGCTAAGTACAAATCTAATCTTTTTCCATGAGTTTTTTTGTTTATGAAGTGTAATTGACCTATAACAGTATGTTACTTCCTACTATACAACATGGTGATTTGAATTTCTGTGTATTTCAAAGTAAACGACACAATAAGTCTAATAAAGAACTGTCGCCATATTAAGATATTTAATACAAGTTGACTATTTTCCACACACTGTACACTTGATATTCATGACTCATTTTTTTTGCAGCTATAAATTTGTACCTCTTTACAATCTCACTCACCTATTCTTTTCCCCCACTGTCCCACTCCTCTCTGGTTTATTCTCTGCATCTCTGTTTATTCTCTGCATCTCTACCTCTGTTTCTGTTTTGTTATGTTCATTTGTTTTTGGTTTTTAGATACCACATATAAGTGAAATCATATAGTATTTGCCTTTCTCTGTCTGACCTTATTTCACTTAACATAATGCCCTATAGGTCCTTCCATGTTGTTGCAAATGGCAAAATTTGGGGGGTTTTTGTTTTTTGTTTTTAGCGCCGCACCTGCGACATTTGGAGATTCTCAGGCTAAGGGTCGAATTGGAGCTGTAGCCACTGGCCTATGCCACAGCCACAGCAATGCCAGATCTGAGCTGTATCTGTGACCTATACCAAAGCTCAAGGCAACACCGGATCCTTAACCCACTGAGCAAGGCCAGTGATTGAACTTGTGTCCTCATGGATGCTAGTCAGAATTGTTTCCGCTGAGCCATGATGGGAACTCCCAATATTTGGGTCTTTTTTTTAATGGCTGAGTAATATTCTTGTGTGTGTGTGTTTATCTTCTTTATCCATTCATCTATTGCTAAGTACTTAGGCTTCTTCTGTGTCTTGGCTACTGTAAATAATGATACAGTGAATATAGGGGTGCATATATATTTTCAAATTAGTGTTTTAATTTCTTTAGATATATATCTAAGAGTGGAATTACTGGATCATATAATAGTTCTATTTATAATTTTTTGAGGACTCTCCATATTGTTTTCCATGGTGGCTGCATCAATTTACATTCCCACAAACAGTGTACAAGGGTTTCCTTTTCTCCACATCCTTGCCAATACTTGTATTTGTTGTCTTTTTAATTATAGCTATCCTGACAGAAGTGAGATGATACCTCATTGCAGTTGTGATTTACATTGCTCAGAGGATTAGTGGTATTGAATATCTTTTTATGTATTTGTGGGACATCTGGATATCTCCTTTGGAACAATCTCTATTCAGATCTTCTCTAGTTATTTTTTATGGCTACAACTACCATGTATGGAAGTTCCTGGGCCAGGGATTAAATCCAAGCTACAGCTGTAACCTACACTGCAGCTATGGCAGATTCTTTAACCCACTGTGTTGGGCTATGGATTGAACCTGAACCTCTGTAGTGACTCAAGCCACTGAGATCAGATTCTTAACTCACTGTGCTACAGTGGGAACTCCCTCTGTCATTTTTAAGTCACTATGTATTTTGGGTATTAACCCCTTATCAGATATATCATTAGCATATATTTTCTCCCATTCAGTATGCTTCATTTTCATTTTATTGATAGTTTCGTTCACTATGCAAAATGTTTTTTAGTTTGTTACACTGTTGTTCAGTTTATTTTTGCATTTGTCTCCCTTGCCTAAGGAAAAATATCCAAAAAAAATACTAATATGTATGTCAAAGAACATACTATCTGTTTTTTATAGGAGTTTTATGGTTTCAGATATTAGATTTAAGTATTTAATCCATTTTGAATTTATTTTTATTTGTGGTCTGAGAGTCCATTTTGATTATTTTCCATGTAGCTGTCTGTTTTCTCAATATAACTTATTGAAGACGCTATATTTTCCTCATTTTTTTTTGCCTACTTTGTGGTAGATTAATTGCCCATGTAAGGGTAGGTCCACTTCTGAGCTCTCATTGATCTATGTGAGCTTATTATTTTATCTTAATTTATCTGTTTTTATTGCTAAAACCATACGTTTTCAATTGCTGTAACTTTCCAGTGTAGTTTGAAATAAGAGAGCATGATACCTCCAGCCTTATTCTTCTTTCTCAAGATTGTTTTGGCTATTCAGGGTCTTCTGTGTTTCCATACAAAATTTAGAATTATTTGTTCTAATTCTGTGAAAACTACCATTGGTAATTTTATAGGGATTACATTGAATTTGTAGTTTGCCTTGGATAATATGGTCATTTTAACAATACTAATACTTTCATTCATTGAGCACACTATATTTTTCCATCTGTTTGTGTCATTGTCTATTTCTTTCATCAACATCTTAGAGTTTTCCAAGTACAGGTCTTTCACCTGCTTAGCTAGATTTATCCCTGGATGTTTTATTCTCTTCAATGTGATTTTAATTATTATTGTTTTCTTAATTTATCTTTCTGATAGTTAATATATAGAAATGCAACAGATTTCTGGATATTAATTTTGTGTCCTGCAACTTTACCAAATTCATTGATGAGTTCTGGTAACACTTTGATGGCACTGTTAGAATTTTCTAGTATAGAACCATATCATCTGCAAACAATGATAATTTTATTTCTTTCTATCCATTTTGGATTATTTTTATTTCTTTATCCTGTGTGATTGCTATGGCTAGGACTTCCAATATCATGTTAAATAAAAGTGGTGAGAGTGGGCGTCTTTGTCTTGTCCTGATCTTGGAGGAAATGTTTTCAGCTTTTCACTATTGATTATGTTCTTAGCTGTGGAATTATCATATATGGCACTTTATTATGCTGAGATATGTTCACTGGGTACCCACTTTTTTAGAGTTAGTCATAAATGGATGCTTAATTTTGTCAAAATATTTTTATGTATCTATTAAGATGATAATATGACTTTTTTTGGTTAATGTGATGTATCACATTAATCAGTTTGCAGCTATTGAACCATCCTTAAATCCCCAGAATAAATCCCACTCGATCATGGTATATAATCCTTTCAATGTATTGTTGAATTAAGTTTGTTAAAATTTTGTTAAGGATTTTTGCATTTATGTTCTTCAGTGATATTGGCTTGTAATTTTCTTTTTTGTGATATCTTGATCTGGTTTGGTATCAAACTGATGCTGGTGTCATAGAATGAGTTTGGAAATGTGCCTTGCTCTGCAATTTTTTTGGATTTTTTGAGAAGGATAGGTGTTAACTCTTCTCTAAATATTGGGCAGAATTCTTCTGTGAAGACATCTATCTGATCCTGGACTTTTGTTTTGTTGTTTTTATTACTGATTCAAGTTCATTGAGTGATTGGTCTATTCATACTTTCTGTTTCCTTCTACATTCTTGAGAGATTGTACATTTCTAGGAATGTGTTCATTTTTTTGTACATGTCCATTTAATTTGTGTATAATTGTTTGTATTGATATCTTATGATTCTTTGTATTTCTCTGGTGTTGGTTGTAACTCCTCCTATCTCATCCTTGATTTTCTTTTTTTAATTTGTTTTGTTTTTTGTTTTTGTTTTTGTTTTTTTGTTTTTTTCTAAATTTGGACTTGTAGATATCACTGCCTTGAAAGTTGCTTTAAATCAAGCGTGTGTGTGTGTGTGTGTGTGTGTGTGTGTGTGTAGGTTTCTACCTTTCTTTAGTGGGAGTATAGTTAATATTATCTAGTTTGTGACATTAAATATTCTAGAAATGCTTCCTTTATTACTTTTTGTGTGTCAATGCATTTTTTAAATTAAATTTATTTATTTATTTTTCTGCTGTACAGCATGGGGGCCAAGATGCACTTACATGTATACATTTTTTTTCCACCCTTTGTTCTAAGTATCTAGACATAGTTCTCAATGCTACTCAGCAGGATCTCATTGTTAATCCATTCCAAGAGCAATAGTTTGCATTCGATAACCCCACACTGCCGATGATCCCTCCCACTCCCTCCCTCTCCCCCCCGGGCAGCCACAAGTCTATTCTCCAGGTCCATGATTTTCTTTTCTGTGGAAATGTTCATTTGTGCTGTATATTAGATTCCAGTTATAAGTGATACCATGATTTTCTTTATTTGAGCCCTCCCTCTTTTTTCCTCTTTATTGCTCTTAGTTTCATTGACTTTTTCTATTGCTTCTTTTAGTTTCGTTTGTTTTTTTCTACTCCAATGTTTATGACTTATTTCCTTCTAACTTCAGGTTTGTTCTTATTTTTCTAGTTCCATGAAGTGTAAGATTAGTTTGTTTATTTGAGATTTTTATATTTTTTCTTAGGTAAGGTTGTATCATTATAATTATTCCTCTTAGAACTGCTTTTGCTGCATGAAGTAGATTTTGGATCAACATGTCTTCATATTCACTTGTCATCAGCTATTTTCAAAATTCCTTCTATAATTTCTTCAGAAGTTTGTTGGTTGTTTAGTATTGTTTTGCATACATGTGTTTGTGTTTTTGCAGCTTTTTCCTTAAGGTTGATTTCTAGTTTCATAGCACTTTGTTCAGAAAAAAATACTTGATATGGTTTCAGTTTTCTTAAATTTACTGAGATTTGCTTTGTGAATGGGCATGTGACCTCTCCTGGAGAATGTTCCATGAGAACTTGAAAAGAATGTATATTGTGCTTTGGGATGAAATGTTATAAAAAAATATATGATCATGATGTAGTGTCCTTCTTTGTCTTTAAGTCTGTTATGTCCGAAGTATGTAGTGCTACCCCAGTTTCTTTCCCTTTCCATTCACATGGAAAACCTTTTTCCATCCCCTCACTTTCAGTATTTCTGATCTGAAGTGCATCTCTTATAAGCAACATTGATGTGGGTCTTGGGTTTGTATCCATTCAGGCTTTCTGTCTTTTGATTGAAGCATTTAGTCCATTTACATTTAAAGTAATTTCTGATAGGTATGTACTTATTGCCATTTTGTCAATTGATTTTGATTTATTTTGCTCTCTTCACTTGTGATTTGATAACTATAATTAATGTTACTTTTTTATTCCTTTTTTGTGTGTGTATCTATTATAGATTTTTAGCTTGTGATTATCATGAGGTTTACATGTAGCATATATTATATATGATTATTTTAAAATGCTGGTCTCTTAATTTTAAATACATTTTAACTGCTCCCTTGCCATGTTTACCGTTTTTGACATCATATTTTAAATCTTTTTGTGTGTATCCCTTAACTACCTAATAAATGATATTACTATTTTTGTTTTTCAAAAGATACACTAGCTTATATCTGGTTGATTTACTGCATTTACTGAATATTTGCCTTTTCCAATGAGATAATGAGGTTTTTTTTGTTTTTGTGTTTGTTTTGTTTGTTTGTTTGTTTTTGCTTTTTAAGGCCACATCTGCGGCATATGAAAGTTCCCAGGCTAAGGGTCGAATTGGACCTACAGCTGCCAGCCTATGCCACAGCCACAGCAATGTGGGATCCTAACCCACTGAGCAAGGCCAGGAATCAAACCCACATCCTCATGGATCCTAGTTAGGTTCACTAACTGCTAAGCCACAAAGGGAACTCCTCCTTTTTTACTTTTAATTTTTATAATTATGGCCTTTTCTTTTTCACTTAAATAAGGTCTTTTAACATTTCTTGTAAAGCTGGCTTGGTGGTGTTGAACTTTTTTGCTTTTGCTTGTTTGTAAAACTTTTGACCTCTTCATCTAATCTAGGTGAAAGCCTGGATAGATAGAATATTCTTGCTGTAAGTTTTTCCCTTTCATCACTTTAAATATAACATGCCACTTGCTTCTGACCTGCCGTATTCTGCTCAGAAGTGAGCTGTTACTTTTCTTTTGTTTAATGGTGTCTCTTTATCTTTAATTTTTGCCATTTTACTTTTTATTTACAGGGTATCTTGGTGTGGTCCTCATGAGTTGATTATGTTTGGGGCTCTGTGCTTCTTGGACCTAGATGTTTGTTGCCTTTTCAGGTTAGGGATGTTTCCAGCTGTTATGTCTTCGAATACATTTTCTGCCCCTTTCTCCTTTTCTTATCCTTCTGGACACCTAAATGTGAATGTTAGTATATTTGATGTTGTCCCAGAGGTGTTTTAAACTGTCCTCTTTCTTTTTATCATTTTGTGGCATTTTTTGTTTGGCTTTAGTGATTTCCACTACTCTGTGCTTCAGCTCACAAATCCATTTCTCTGTATCAGTTAAACATATCGATTCCCCCCAGAGTATGTTCTTTTTGTTATTGTAATCTTCATCTCTGTTTGATTGTTCCTTATATTTTCCACCTCTTTGTTTAAAACTTCTAACTTCTCACTCTGTGCATTCATTCTTCTACACAGTTCTTTGATCATCTTTACCATCATTACTCTCAACTCTTTCTCTGGTAAATTGCCAATCTCCATTCACTTAGTTTATCTTCTGGGGTTTTGTCTTGTTCCTTCATTTGAAACATGTTCCTCTGTAACCTCATTTTGCCTAACTTGTTTTTATTTCTATGTATCTGGTAAGTTGGTCACATTTCCTGACTTTCAAGATGTTGCCTTTTGCAAATGTTCTCTATGTGTCCCAGTAGTGCACTCCCCTCTGGTTCCAGAAAGAACTATGTGCTCTTGAGGTGGCCTGTGTAGGCTGTGTGGATATTTCTGTTGTGGTGGATGATTATTTTGAGCAGTCTGGTAGGTATGTCTGTTTCCTTGTCAGACTGTTACCAGGCCCTGTGCTGTGCAAAGGTTGCAGGCCAGTGGTGGGCATGGCCAGGTCACAAAGTGGCTGGCTGAGTAGGGCTATTTCTTTTTTTATCTTATTTTTTATTTTTATACAATTTTAAAGGTTACATTCCATTTACATATTGTATATTCCTTGTGCTGTGCAATACATCCTTGAGCCTGTCATACACCCAACAGTTTGTACTTCCTACTCCCTCAACCCTATATTGCTTTTCTCCTCCACTGATAACCATTAGTTATTCTCTCTATCTGTGAGATTCTTTTTTTTTGTTATATTTATCAGTTTGTTGTATTTTTTTAGATTCTGCATATAAGTGATATCGTACAGTATTTGTCTTTCTTTGTCCAACTTATTTCACTTAGTGTAATGCCCTCCAAGTCCATCTGTGCTGCTGCAAATGGCTGAGTAGTATTCCACTGTATGTATGCATGTGCATGTATACATGTATGTGTATGTGTGTGTTTACATACCACATCTTCTTTATTGATTAATCTGCTGATGGACACTTAGGCTGTTTCTGTATGTTAGCAGTTGTATCTTAGCAAATGTAAATAATGTTGCTATGAACATTGAGGTGCATGTATCTTTTCAAATTAGTTTTTTTCTTCTTTTTCTGGATATATACCAAGGAGTGGAATTATTGGTCATATGGTACTTCTCTTTTTAGTTTTTTGAGAACCCTCAATACTGTTTTCCACAGTGGATGCACCGATTTGCATTCCTACCAGGTACAAGGATTCCCTTTTTTCCACATACTTGCCAACATTGGTTATTTGTGTTCTTAGCCATTTGGAAAGATGTAGGTAATATCTCATTGTGGTTTTGTTTTGCATTTCCCTGATGATTATCAATGTTGAACATCTTTTTATGTACCTATTGGCTAGTTGCATTTCCTCTTTGGAAAAATGTCTATCCGGGTCTTCAGCCCATTTTTTAATCTTTTTTTTAAATATTAGGTTGTATGAGCTATTTATATATGTTGGGTATTAATCCCTTTGATTTGCAAATATTTCCTTGAGTAGAGATATTCTCTGATACATTATTGAAGGATCTGGGTTCTAGAGTCAGTGTTTTTGGGATTGGGGGTTCTATTTCTAGTGTTGGCCTGCTAAGTGAGTGGAATGGTTCCTGACACTGCTAGCTGCGGGGCTCATGGTATCCCCAAACTGTTGTTTGTACATTGGTGAATGAGGCTGTATACTGAGTTGATTGAGTGAGGGGTCTAAGGAGTCCCAGAGTAGGCATTGACCTGCTTGTGGGCAGGGCTGGGGTCTTTGAGTCCTGGGGCTTCTGCCAGTCTGCTGATGGGCAGATCAAGTCTCAGGGTCTTGGATAAAAGGCCCTGGAGGTCTAGGAGCTGGAGTTAGCCCATTGGTGGGCAGTTCCTTAGAATACCAACTACATGGTCCTGGGTTTCCCAAACCTGGTGTTGGATTACTGGTGGGTGGGGCTGGATTCTGAGTAGCTGACTGAGGTTCTTTAGGTATTTCAAAGCTGGTGTTGGTCTGCTGATTGTGCTGGCTGGGGCCCAGATGATTCTAGTGCTGATGCCTGTTCACTGGTGTGTGTGGCTGGTCCTAGAGATAGTGCCAATGCACTGGTTGCTGGGGTTGGGTCTCAGTGGCTGCCTGTGGGGCTCCAGGATCCCAGGGGCTAATGCCAGGGTACTACTGTGAGGGGCCCTCTGCTCTTTGGTGGACTGGCCTGGTCTTTGAAGAGGGCTCAGGGAAACAAGGCAGCTGGCCTGCCATGGGTGGGGCTGTATCCCTACCTGGCTATCTGCTTGGCAAAGGTGTCCCAGTACTGGTGCTCACAGAATGGTCAGTGGGGCCAGGTCCCAGTGCTAATAGGCAGGCTAGACGGAGGAGTCCAAAATGATACTTAGCAGCACTCGTGTCCTCATGTTAGGATGAGTTACCTGAAATGATTGTGGCTAGTGTCTGTCCCCAAGGATGAGCTCCAGTTTCTTCCTATCTCTCTGGGAGGCTGTTCAAGATCAGTATGTGGATCTGTCCCTTCTTATGCCCTGGGTCCCAGAGTATATGAGGTTTTTTGTGCTCTCTTTTAGAGCACTTTCTGTTTCAGACTGCCCTCTGTCTCTCCTGAAAATAAGCCTTATTAGCCTTCAAAGCCAAATGTTCTGATGATCATTTGGTGATCCCCAGTCTCAGATCTATTTGTGAGGTTCCAACCCATCACCCCTTAGGGAGAACTTCTGTAATTGTAATTATCCTTCCATTTGTGGGTCACCCACTTGAGGACTGGGTCTTGACTATATTGTATCTCCACCCGCATACCCATCTTCTCATTCCTTCATTATATCTTTAGTTGTAGAATATCTTTTCCTCTAGTTTTCAGCCTTCCCATCAATAGTTGTTCTGAAAATAGTTGTAATTTTTGTGTGCCTATGGGAAAAGGTAAGCTCAAGGACTTCTTAAGGGCAACTTCTCCCTAGAATAATTTAGAATATCACTCAGATTTCTTACTTTTATTACCAAACATAAAAGAAAATTTTTTATTTAAAAAATTTCCAGTACTATTCTATTTTTCATTTTTAAAGTTTTATTGAAGTATGGTTGATTTACAATGTTTTGATAATTTCTGCTGCATAACCAAGTGATTCAGTTACACACATACACACATCCATTCTTTTTCAGATTCTTTTCCCACATAGACCATCATGGAATATTGGGTTGAGTTCCCTGTGCTATACAGGAGGTCCTTGTTAGTCAATCACTCCATATACCACAGAGTGCATATGCCAATCCCAAATCCCTAGTCCATCATTTCCCTCCAACCTGTCCTCTTTGGTAACCCTAATTTTGTTTTCAAATTATGTGAGTCTGTTTCCATTCTGCAAATAAGTTCATTTGTATCCTTTTTACAGATTCTACATATAAGTGATATCATATTACATTTTTCTTTCACTGTCTGACTAAGTTCACTTAGTATGGTAATTGTAAGGTCCAGCCATGTTGCTGCAAATGTCATTATTTCATTCTTTTTTATATTATTGTATATATGTACCACATCTTCTATTCATTCTTAATAAAGTAATTAACAAAAACAGCCATAACTGATCATTGTGTGTGATTATAATTTCCATTTATATAATAAAATTATTTTATTTTATTCTTGAACTCTCCAAAGTAGAAAAAGAAGGGACTAGAATGGACTATGGCTTAGAATTTATTTAATATGCCAAAAGTATAAAAGAAAAAAAGGAATTGAATGGAACTTTTCAAATAGAGTAGTTTCCAATTCACTTCATATCATTTAAATTTTTTCTTCTGGTTGTCTGAATGGAACAGAAAAAGAAAGATTAAAAATGGAGATGTGGAAAGGAGAAATAAGAGGTTTTAAAAAAAGAAGGATAAGTACATCAGGATAGAAAAGATAAATTTCCTTGATATTCATTTCAATGACTTAAAAATGGCTCTGTGCACAAAACAGCACATTTCCCCAAAGCATGTTATAAATTAATGGAGGATGGAAAGAAAATTTAAGTTTGAAGAGATTTGGCGTAATGTCAAAGAGGCCCAGGGAACTGGCAGTTTGGAGCAGATAGCCCTGGAGAGAAGGAGAAGATGAATATGTAAAGATCACTTTTCATAAATACAGAGAGCTGATAAATATATAACACATGATATGGGAACACCATAAAAATCACAATGTGTGCTTTATTGGACAGGTCAGAGGAAAGGGCACTGGACTGGGAAACAGGAGATCTGGGGTGTTATTGCTTTGTCTATGTTTTATTAGTGGAGTTCAAGTCTCTTTGTTTCCATTGAAATCATTAAATTCTCATTTGGTTTTTAATTATACTTATTCCTTTGCTTCCTTGGTACAAAGGCTCTAGTGTCAATTTCAGTAAAATAAGTCAAATGAGTTAATATAATTTGTTGTTGTTGGTTTTAGTTTTATTGCTGGAGAGGGAGTGATTTGAGAGAAATGTATCAGTTTAAGTCTCTCCTAGATATCCTATTTGCTCACTCATTGTGGAAAAATATCTAACTTCGTCTTAAATGGACATCTGTCAGGAAGAGTGCAAACATCTGCCTGATTCTTACTTTTTTATAAAGCACTGTTCTAAACGTTTCATGTTTATACTGACTTTTAAATTACCACCATTTACTAAGTCCGCAAGAAGTTGAGTGAGTTACCTAGGGTCCCATTCACTTGCAAAGGATGGATCAGGGAATCAAACAAGAACTTCATGGCTTCAAAATTTAAATTTTATCGTTATAACATGTTTTCCTACTCTTCCCTCACTTAACCATTTTAAACAGAGGAAACTAAGGTTGTGAATTATTGACTGTTTTACCTAAGCCATGCTCTATAATTCATAGCAAGTTAGAGTAATTTTTTAGTTTTTAGTGGGGCAATATACAAGATTAAAATCCACACTCATTTTTTTTAATTTCATCTTTATGAAAAGATATTAGGAAACTAGGGTCATTTACCCAATTGAAATAAAGATAACATTTTCCCAATAATGAGTATATTTAATGTGTTATTTTTTGCCTATTCAAATTCTCAAGAACCCTAAAATAAAGATAATACCATTTAAAGCTGAGAAAAATATAAAAAATATATAATAGCATGGGTTATTATTGCATAAAAATGTCTGCAGGGAATTCATCTCCCTAGAAGCCAAACTCCCACAACAAAATGCTTAAACAGGGTATCTCAAAGTATGTGCTCTGTGAATACATCTGCTCACGTGCATTTGGTGGTAACATGCAATCAAGGCTAACTCAGATAGATCATTACAATCTATATTGTACCTGTCCAATCTTCTCATTGTTTCCATTGTAGCTTTCTACTTCCACATCCAGAAACAGGATCATCTGATACACCTAAGCTATAGCTCAAGAATATGGAAACAGCTCCCTAGGAATAATGGCTAGAAGGATGGCACCAATAATTGAGAATTACCTGTGTTGTTTCTAAGATGGAAGATACTGAAGCCTTGGTTATGAGGTGTATGTCATATTATCTGTGCACTTGAATGTTTATTATCTAAAGTAACTGTAGGAGCTAATATTTATTGAGTGCTTACTCTTTGCCTGACCCTTTCAAATGTTTCAAGATTTATCTCCTTTATTCTCCTTTAATAAAACTAAATTTACCTTTATCTTTGCTTTACAGTTGAGAAAACTGACCCTTTGAGCAGTTAAGTAATTGGCTAAGATCACCCAACTAGAAAATGTGAGAGTTTGAGCCAAACCTTATCAATCTGTTTCAGGAAAGTTTACTATTAGGCATCTACCAGTGGATCTCAACCTTGCTTGCCTATTAGCATTACCCTGGGAGCTTTTAAAAAAATTAGTAGGCCAAGGCTGTACCCAGGACCAAATAAACAAGAACCTGAGGCAAGACTTTGGCATTGGTACTCATAAGCTTTCTAAGTGATACTAACGAGCAGCCAAGGGTGGGAATCACTGCACAGTGGCCCATTGATATTCTTGTTATGCCCCTATTTTCTGGGAGGCACCTTTATTTGAGATGTTTCTAGAACACTGAGAATGATACTTATAAGTTAAGAAATTTATTGCCCATGTGGTCAAAAATTTACTGATCTAGGAGGGCGATGATACATGTATTGCATTTACCAGATAAATAGCAATACGAGGCAGTACCGAATTGGTAGATTTGGAGAAAAATGATGAGAACCTAGGATTGCAAGGGTAGATCTTGAGGATTCTCAGATTATCCACCTAGTTGTATTTATATCTATATGCCATTCCCAGCTAGCTAAATAGTTAGAGTTGGTTCATGGCTTTAATCAGATTCTCAATAGGTTCAGTGATACAGGAAAGGCTAAGAACCACAGTTAAGGGTTCAGAAGAGTGAAAGTCAAAAATGGGCTAGAATGGTCAGAAACAGCATTGTGAAGAAGGTGGAACACACACAGGACATTGCAGGGCCTATGCAATGATATGAAAGGAAGAAAAGTTTTTTCCACGTCCAGGGAAGAGGAAGAAAAAAGTTATAGAGGTAAGAATGTGTCTGCTGGTATAAAGGTAGTATAAGAGGTATTAGGCTTTGCGTTCTTTGGAAGAATTTTTTATTAAACATCAATAATGATTTTTTCCTTCCTTCCAGGTCTCAAACTAATTAATAGATTCATTTTATGAGTAAAAGGTTCAGAACTCTAAGAATATGCCATCAGTCAGTCCAAAGGGGTTTATACCCATCTCTTTATTTTCTTTTTCTTTTTTTATATATAATGATTTTTATTTTTTTTCCATTATAGATGGTTTACAGTGTTCTGTCAGTTATCTACTGTACAGCATGGTGACACAGTTACACATACATGTATACATTCTTTTTTCTCACATATCTTTATTTTCTATTCAAAATAACATTCAATAACAATCAAATATCACCCTGACTGTCTCTTCATATTTCTCTGATGATGAGGTCTCTTTTGGAGTTGCTTTCATGTCTAAGGAGAATTTAATAAACTCCCCACAATGTCTTCTGTGATCTTAGGAGGGGCAGTCAAGGAGAGGTTCACCCACAGGCAAGCTCTGAAAACAGGAACTTCTCTCTCTCAAGACAACCCAATATGATTGGCAGTGGTGACATATAATTTCACCTTTCTCTTCTTCATTAGAGATTCTGGCAAAGAAACAAGCATGCAAAATAGTATCTCATGTGTTTAGAGAAACCTTGTCATAATAACATAGGATCACTTGGAAATAAAATGGCCCAGGCCTTAAGAATGGTGTCATTCTCTCCTAATAGCAAGTAATCAATCACATATGGTTAAAGGTAAAGGAAATGCTGTCACATGGCAAATGACAAAGAATCCTTCACCCCTTTCATCTGCTAAGAGTAAGTATTTAAGTGTTCCTTGGAATCAGAGGAACTTTGAGAGATACTAATTATGTGTCAAGCAATGCTCTAAAGGCATTAAATATATTAAGTTATTCAATCTTCAAGATAATACACTGAGAAAGGTATAATTATCTTTGACCCTAATTTATACATGAGGGAACTCTAGATTAGAAATGTAAGCAACTTGCCTAAGGTCAGTTAGATGAGCCACAAGTTTATGCTTGTGGATCCAAGAATAAACTCAAATTTCCTGATCCTCTCTCACTACAAGATACTGCCTCAAAGTACAGATTTAAACCAAGATTTCAAAAATGAAACTATACATTAAGAATGGGATGTCATCTGATATAATGAATTGGAGAGGGAATTGCCTAGACTTAAGAGTAGTTAGAGGCGAGCACATTGACGCAGGACTTCTCTATATGTATGACTTCTTTCAGTCAGTGTGGAGGTAGCCTGTCTTAACAGTTATACTCATTGAATAAGGCCTCTATAAATAAATTATGGTACATTCATTTGGTAGAAAACTATGCAAGTATTAAAAAGAATGAGACAGTTATATATCTGTATGTGTGTGTGTGTGTGTGTGTGTGTGTGTGTGTGCGTATGATGTCCAGGATATATTGTCAATTAAATCAGTAACATATAGAATAGCCTGTATAATATGCTGCTTTTTTATTTAAAATGAAAAAATATATGCATAAATGTGTTAATAAATACAGGAATATCATTAGAAAGATACACATGAAACTGGAAATACACCCCTACTAGAAGTGACCTGTGTGGCTAGGAGATGAGGTAGGAGGAAAGCAGACTTTTCACTGGGGTGCTGTTTTATCTTTTGAATGTTATGATGTTATGTTATGTACACATAATCATTACCTGCACAAACAAACAAGTATACTGTTCTCAATGGCAACTGTGATGTTTAAAATAAGATTGTAAAATTGAGTTTCAGAAATCTCAGTAAAACAAGGTGTTTTATGAGGCAAATCAGTGAAACAGCTTCCGAAGGAGGATAAGCAGGCCATTGAAGGAATACATTTCTCAGCGCGTATATGCAGGCTTTTATATGTGATTATTTTTAAATTTGTATGGTTTTCCTTTGAGGTTGTTTTTTTTTGGTTTTGTTTTTGTTTTTAATATAGAATTACCACCCAACTATACTTTTGAGTTGTTAA
The DNA here is from genome assembly GCF_016906955.1 of Phacochoerus africanus. NCBI lineage: Eukaryota > Metazoa > Chordata > Mammalia > Artiodactyla > Suidae > Phacochoerus > Phacochoerus africanus. The sequence goes on along the minus strand of NC_062549.1, from coordinate 45,937,632 downwards.
AATTAATAACTGGGGAGTTTCCTTTGTGGCTCAGCAGTAATGAACCTGACTAGTATCCTTGAGACATGGGTTTAATCCCTAGCCCAGGTTGGTGGGTTAAGAATCAGGCATTGTTGCAAGCTGCGGTTGTAGGTCGCAGACGCATCTCAGATCTGGCATTGCTCTGACTGTAGTCAGGCAGCTGCAGCTCCAGTTCAAGCCCAGTCTGGTAACTTCCATATGCCATGGATGCAGCCCAGAAAGACAAAAATTAATAACTGGAATGGAAGGAACTATATTGGATACTGGAGATATAAAATGTATGCGAAGTCTAAGATGTTTCTACAGGGTATTTTCTGTACTTTCCCTTCCTCAGTCACATATAAAATTCAAAACATCAGATACTTGCTAATAGTACCTGGGAGTGTTGCAATAGATGCCATGTATCTTGGTTACACATAATAACCTCCCTCTTCTTTCACTTAAAATGAAAATTCTGCTTAATTTTTGCTACTTCTGGCCTTTCAAATAACGTATATATATATGCCCAAATAATTGAGTACATATCAAGCCCTTGAATGGATTTTGGTGAAAACACAATGCTGATCTTAAGAAAAAAGGGAAAGAAATCATTTTTCATTCATAAAGCTGTCTTTCTCTGCTGTATTGAAAAATATTGAAAAAATATTCTTCCCTTTTTTATACTGTCTGTCTAATGACAAAGATTGAAATCTCAAAGACAAAATAATATTTGAGATAGGCCCTCAAGATTGAGTTTTAGAGATAATAAGAAAGATCAAACATTTTATGAAGCATGCTAGATTCAGAATTATGCATAATGATGCATTTTATTGCGTAAAAAGAAAGGTATAAATGTACTCCAAACCCATCATTTTTCCTACTCTCCAAAGTAAACTTTTTATTTCTCTCAGGTTTTTTTGTTTTTAAAAAATTGAAATATTGCTAGTCATATCAAACTTACTTAAATTTGGACAATTTTCTGATACTTTTGGTATATTTACAAAAATATGTAAATTTTTAAAAAATATTTTATTTTATTTGAGAGAGAATGTTACAAGTAGCCAGGGACTACTGAAATCTCTTTGCTAATTTCCTTAAAGAGACTCCAAAGTCATATCTTGAATTTCTGAAGTATAATTTTTAAGAGTTTGTCCTGGAAATCTGCATTTAAAAAATTCTTCAGTGGATTCAGATGCTCAGCCATATTTAGAAACCCTTAAACTAGAAAATAGACACAGTTATGAACCTATTAGATTTCTGCCTTAAAAAAAATGTTTTTAAGTTGGGAGAAAGAAATATGCCTTCTCCCATTTTTGAGGTTATGACTGTGCTTCAGATGCCTCCTTCCTGTCTCTGCTTGGTATCTCTCCACCTATTACCTCCTCTTTCCTCTTGGTCTCTTGGTTCCAGTCTATATCAATAACATTCTCCCTTCATTTGAATCCGTTTTCCTGTGTCTCCACAGTCTTGCCTTATTTTCTTCCCTTCATGCCATATTTCATGGTATATATACCCCATACACATGTATATCAACTTTCTTTATTCATCCTTCCAGAGGTGGATACTTAAGTTATTTCCATATCTTGACTATTGTAAATTATGCTGAATTGAACATGGGAGTGCAGATATCATTTTCATTGGGTATATACCCAGAAGTAGAATTGCTGAATTATGTAGTATCTCTATTTTTGTTTTGTTTTGTTTTTTTGAGGAAATTTCATACTGTTTTCCATATTGATTGCACCAATTTATATACCTGCCAACAGTGCACAAAGATTCCATTTTCTCCATATCTTCATTAGCACCTAGCTGTTGTATTTTTGATGAGAGCAATTCTGACCAGTTTGAGGTGGTATTTGATTATAATTTTGACTTGCATTTTCCTGATTGTGAGCTTTGTATCTTTCATCTACCTGTTGACCATCTCTATGTCCTCTTTGGACAAATGTATAAGTCCTCTGAACAGTTTTTTTTTTTTTTTTTTTTGCTATTGTGTAAGTTCTTCATACCTTTTGGATACATAACCCTATATATATAATTATATATATATATCATATATAATGTATCTTGATATATGATTTACAAATGTGAAATTTGCAAACATTTTCCATCATTCTGTAGTCTGCCTTTTCATTTGTTAATGGTTTTCTTTTATATGCAGAGCTTTTTAGTTTGGTGCAGTTCCATTTTTCTCTTTTCCTCTTTTTTCTTTTGTTGCCTTCGCATTTGGTGGGTTCTCTATTCTGTTTAATTGATTAATATGTCATTTTTAATGATGATACTATTTTAATTGCTATAGCTTTGTAATATAGTTTGAAATCACAAAGTGTGATACCTCCAACTTTGTTCTTTCTCAAGATTGTTTTGGCTGTTCAGGGTCTTTTGCAATTCCATAAAAACTTTAAAATTGTTCTATTTCTGTGAAAAATGACATTGGAATTTTGATAGGTATTGCAATATACATGGCTTTGGTAGTAAACTGCTAAAAAAGGGAATATTTGAGGTGACAATTTTTAACTTTACATGTTCTTTTACTGTAGATCTATTTTCATGTAGATTACATATATATTTTATGATATGTTGCAAGTAATTTGATTTTCAGTAAGTTTAAATGATATACAGAAATGGATCAGTGAGCTGAAGCACAGGGTATTGGAAATCACTAAAGCCAAACAAGCAAACAAATAAATGAAAGGATAAAAAGAAAGAGGACAGTTTAAAATACCTCTAGGACAACATCAAATATACTAACATTCACATTTAGGTGTCCCAGAAGGATAAGAGAAAGAGAAAGGGGCAGAAAACAATTTGAAAACATAATAGCTAAAAACATCCCTAACCTGAAAAGGCCACAAACATCTAGATTCAGGAAGCACAGAGAGTCACAAACATAAACCTGTGCTCACCTCTTTCCATGGGCATCAAAATTATACTAATTTTACAGAGCAACTATTGATGACAAAGACTGGAATCTAAGAGAAAAACTGTTGTACAATGAAAGATATAAAGGAAACACAATGAGATTTGTAGAATAGGTGGAGACCTGGTAGAGTCAAGACTCATACTCCTGGGGTGGATGACCTACAAATAGGATGATTACAATTGCAGAAGTTCTTCCCAAGGAGACTTCATGTCCCACAATGGGCTCCCCATACTGGAAAGAAAAGATCTCAAAACATTTGACTCAAAAAACATTAGGACTTACATTCAGGAAAGCAGAGGGCTTTGGAAACAGAAACTCCACTTTAAAGAAGGCATACAAAATCTCACATACTCTGGGATCCAGAGCAAAAGCAGTAATTTGAAAAGCTCCTGAACAAGACTGCCCTGCTGATCTTGGAGAACCTCCTAGAGAAGCAAGGGGCAAAGCTCATCCTGCGGACATAGACACTTTCTGCAGCCATTTTGGGAGCTCATTCTACCACAAGGACACCGTGGTGCTGGAAAGTGCCATTATTAGCACTGGAACCTGGCCCGGCTGACCAATCTGTGGACACTAGTACTAAGAGGCCTCAAGAAAAGCAGCTAGCCATGTGGAGAAATAGCACCCCTTACTAGCATGCTGGCTGCATAAAGCCCCTGATCCCATAGCTGGCCTGGGACCCAAACCTGTCCATCAGAGGGACCAGAACTCAGCCCCACCCACAATTGGGCTGACACATCAACTCTAGGACCCCTGCAGCCAGAGACTTTGGGACCTGGCTCAAACTACCAGTGAGCTCCAGATCCCCTGGGGCCAAGTCCCAACCACCAGTGGGCACACCAATACCAGGAATACTGCAGCAAAGCTGACAGTCAGCTTCAACCCACCCTAAGCAGACCAGTACCAGCCATGAGACCCCTTGGCTTCCAGCAGACAGACACCACTCCTGGGACATATTGGGCCCATCAGCTGGCTGTCCTGAGATATGGCCCCACCCACTAACAGTCTGACACCTGCTTCAGGAACCCCAGAATCTATAGCCAACTGTATCAAGAACTGGTTCCACATACCAGCAGGCAATCAACAGCCCTGAACCTCTGGGTCCTGGTCCCAACCTGCCAGAAGGCTGACACTAGCTTTGAGATCAAAAGGGCCCTAAGCCACATGCCCCAGAGTCTGACTCCTCCCATCATTGGGCCATCACTAGCCCTGAAACCTCCCAGGGCTCCACAGCCAACCATTTCATGATCTGGCCCCACACAGCCTATGCACGAGGCAGAGCCTAGCAAATAACTATATCAGGGGCAAACCACACCTACCAGACAGTCCATGGTAGTCAACTCTCTACAAGAAATACCCATGTAGTGAACAAGAAGGCACCCCTAGAGCACGTAGTCTGGTGAACACAGAGGAGTGGCACATAGAATTGTCTCCAACAAAAGGTAACTTCTCTAAGGTGAGGAAATATAACCAACTTATCAGATACATAAAAATAAGAACAGAAAGTTAGGCAAAGTGAGGTAACAGAGGAACATGTTCCAAATGAAGGAACAAGATAAAACCCCAAAAGATGGACTAAGTAAAGTACAGTTTAGCATCTACTTGATAAAGAGTTGAAGGTAATGATTATAAAGATGTTCAAAGAACTTGAGAGAAGATTGGATTAATAGAGTAAGAAGTTAGAAGTTTTTAAAAAAGAGTTAGAGGAGTTTCTGTTGTGGCTCAGCAGGTTAAGAACCTGACACAGTGTCCATGAGGATGCAGGTTAAATCCCTGGCCTCACTCAGTGGGTTAAGGATCCAGTGTTGCCACAATGTGTGGCATAGGTTCCAGATGTGGCTCAGATTCCGTGTTGCTGTGACCCTGGCATACGCTGGCGGCTGTAGCTCTGATAAAATATGTTAGAAAAGGTAAAGAACCACGCAGAGATCAAGAATACAATAACTGAAATAAAAATACTCTAGAAAGAATCAATATTAGATTATAGATTATATGATACAGAAAAAATGGAAAAGTAATCAATAACAGTAGTGGAAATCACTGAAGCTGAATAAAAAAATAAGACAAATACATTAACATTCACATTATAGGAGTATCAGAAGGAAAAAGAAAGACACAGAAAATATATGTGAAGACATAATAGCTAAAAACTTCCCTAACTTGGGAAAGGTAATAGACATCCAGGTTCAGGAAATGTAGACAGTGCAAAACAGGATCAACCCAAAGAGGACCACACCAAAATACACTGTAAGTAACATGGCAAAAACTAAAGATAAAGAGATACTATTAAAAGCAGCAAGGGAAAAGCAACAAATTATCTACAAGGGAGCACACATAAGTCTATCAGCTCACTTTTGAGCAGAAATACTGCAGATCAGAAGGGAGAAGCATGACATAAAATGATGGAAGGGAAAAACTTACACTAAGAATATTCTTTCTGGGCAGGCTTTCATCTAGTTTTGGTGGAAAGTCAAAAGTTTTACAGACAAGCAAAAACAAAAAGATCAACCCCCAAAATCAGTTTTACAACAGCTCGAAATATTAAGAGGAAAAATTTCATTGGTGAAGGTAAATATACAGTAAAGGTAGTAAATCAACCAGAAATAAGCCAGTAGGAAGGTTGAAAAATAAAAGTAGTAAAATCATCTATGTCCATAATAAGTAGTTAGGGGATACACAAGACAAAAAAGATGTCAAATATGTCAAAACCATATTTAAAGACAGCAGGAGAGGAGTTCCCATCATGGCTCAGTGGTTAAAGAACTCGACTAGGAACCATGAGGTTGTGGGTTCGATCCCTGGCCTTGCTCAGTGGGTTAAGGATCCGGTGTTGCCTTGAGCTTTGGTTTAGGTCGCAGATGCAGCTTGGATCTATTGTTGCTGGGACTCTGATGTAGGTCGGCGGCTGCAGCTCCAATTAGACCTAGGCTGGGAACCTCCATATGCCATGGGTATGGCCCTAGAAAAAGACAAAAAAGACAAAAAAAAGATGGCAGGAGAGTAGTAGAAATGTATGGTTGTTAAAATGTGTTTGAAATTGAGATCAACATTTCATAATAATATATATGTGTGCTTATATGAACACATATATATGATATACACAATAAAGACAAAATAGATACACATACAAAATGAAGGTATTTTAAAAAACACTAAATGTAGTCATCACATGGAAAGAGTACAAAAGAAAAAGGAAGAAATAATAAAGAACTACAAAAATGAACCGAAAAGAATTAACGAAATGGCAATATATACATACTTATCAATAACTTTTAAATGTAAATAGGTGAAATGCCTCAATCAAACAACATAAAGGCTGGATGGATAGCAAACAAGACCCATATCCATGCTGCCTAAAGAGACTCATTTCAAATTTAAAGACACCCAAATACTGAGAGTGAGGGCGTGGAAAGAGCTATTCCATAAAAAAGGAAATGAAAAAGCCAGGGTAAAAATATTTATATCAGAAAAAAATAGACATTAAAACAATGATTGTAACAGTAGACCAGGAAGGGAAGTAAAATAAATGATCAAGGGAAAACTCAAAGAAGATTTAATAATTATAAACTTATATGCAACCAATATAGGTGCCCCTAATTACACAGGAAGTATTAATAGACTTAAATGGAGATATTTCCATTAACAAAATGATAGTATGAGATTTTAACAACCAACTTGGATCATCTAGATAGAAAATCAATTAGGAAACACTTACTTTAAGTTACACTTTAGACTAATTGTTATGTATAGATAACATTTCATCCCCAAACAGCAGAATTCTCAAGTGCACATGGACTCTTCTCCAGGATAGAGCACATGCTTAATCACAAAACAAGTCTCAGTGGATTTAAGAAAACTGAAATAATATCAAGCGTCTTTTCCAACCAAAAAAGTATGAGACTAGAAATCAACTAAAGAGAAAAGCTGCAGAAAAGCACATAGTGGCTAAACAGTATGCTACTAAACAATAAATGGATCATGAAAGAAATCAAATAGGAAATGAAAAATACTTGGAGACAAATTAATGTGAAAATACAGTAAAACTCTATCCAATCACTTGTGATAGAACATGATGGAGGATAATGTGAGAAAAAGAAAAAAAATATATATATATATATGTGTGTGTGTGTGTATGACTGGGTTACTTTGTTGTACAGTAGAAATTGTCAGAACACTGTAAATCAACCATAGTGGAAAAAATTAAAATGATAAAAAACCCAAAATCTATGGGATATAGCATAAAAGGTTCTAAGAGAGAAGTTTTCTGTGAAACAAGCCTACCTGATGAAACAAGAAGAATCTCAAAACAACCTAACCTTACACCTAAATGAACTAGAAAAAAAAGTGCATAGTAGAGTGATAAAAATCAGAAATTTCGGACTAAAAGTGAATGAATTAGATTCTTTTTTATTTTAAGTGATTTTTTTCCATTATAGCTGGTTTACAGTGTTCTATCAATTTCCTACTGTACAAGGTGACCCAGCATACATAAATATATACATTCTTTTCTCACATTATCCTTCATCATGCTCCATCATAAGTGATTAGATATAGTTCCCAGTGCTACACAGCAGGTCTCAGTGCTTATCCATTCCAAAAGCAATAGTTTGCATCTGTTAACCCCAAATTCCCAGTCTATCACACTAACCTCCCTCTCCCCCTTGGCAACCACAAAGCTGTTCTCCAAGTCCATGAGTTTCTTTTCTGTGCAGAGGTTCATTTGTGCCCTATACTACATTCCAGATATAAGCGATATATTGTATTTGTCTTTCTCCTTCTGACTTACTTCACTTAGAGTGAAAGTCTCTAGTTCCATCGATGTTGCTGCAAATGGCATTATTTTGTTCTTTTTGATGGCTGCGTAGTATCCCATTGTGTGTGTGTGTGTGTGTGTGTGTGTGTGTGTGTGGTGTGTTTATGCACAACTTCTTAATGTATTCATCTGTCAATGGACATTTAGGTTGTTTCCATGTCTTGGCTATTGTGAATAGTGCTGCAATGAACATGCAGGTGCATGTATCTTTTTTAAGGAAAGTTTTGTCCAAATATATGCCCAAGAGTGGGATTGCTGGGTCATATGGTAGTTCTATGTATAGTTTTCTAAGGTACCTCCATAGTGTTCCTCATAGTGGTTTTGCCAATTTACCTTCCCACCAAGAGTGTAGGAGGGTTCCGTTTTCTTCATATCCTCTCCAGCAATTGTTATTTGTGGACTTATTAATGAAGGCCATTGTGACTGGTGTGAGATGGTACCTCATAGTAGTTTTGATTTGCATTTCTCTAATAATCAGGGATATTGAGCATTTTTTCATGTGCTTGTTGCCCATCTGTGTATCTTTGCAGAAATGTCTCTTAAGATCTTTTGCCCATTGTTCCATTGGGTTGTTGGCTTTTTGCTGTTGAGTTCTATAAGTTGTTTGAGCATTTTACATGTTCTTGGCCATCTATATATCTTCTTTGGAGAAATGTCTATCCAGATCCTTTGCCCATTTTTTCATTGGGTTGTTGTCTCTTTTGCTGTTGAGTTGTATTTGCAAAAGTTGTTTGAATATTTGAGAGCTTAATCCCTAGTCAGTTGCATCATTTAAAACTATTTTCTCCCATTCTATAAGTTGTATTCTTGGTGTTTTTATGGATTCCTTTAATATGCAAGACCTTGTCAGTTTGATTTGGTCCCATTGGTCTATTTTTATTCTTATTTCTGTTGCCTTGGGAGTATGACCTGAGAAGACAATTGTTTTTTTGTTTTTTTTTGTTTTGTTTTGTCTTTTTGCTATTTCTTTGGGCCGCTCCCACGGCATATGGAGGTTCCCAGGCTAGGGGTCAAATCGGAGCTGCAGCCACTGGCCTACACCAGAGTCACAGCAACGCGGGATCCGAGCCGCGTCTGCAACCTACACCACAGCTCACGGCAACGCCGGGTCATTAACCCACTGAGCAAGGGCAGGGACCGAACCCACAACCTCGTGGTTCCTAGTCGGATTCGTTAACCACTGCGCCACGACGGGAGGAACTCCTGAGAAGACAATTGTAAGGTTGATATTAGAGAATGTTTTACCTACGTTCTCTTGCAGGAGTTTGATGGTGTCTTGTCTTATGTTTAAGTTTTTAAGCCATTTTGAGTTTATTTTTGTGCATGGTGTGAAGGTGTGTTCCAGTTTCATTGATTTACATGTGGCTGTCCAATTTTCCCATCACCGCTTGCTAAAAAGACTTCTTCCCATTTTATATTCTTGCATCCTATGTTGAAGATTAATTGACTGTAGGTGTCTGGGTTTATTTCTGGGTTCTCCACTCTGTTCCATTGATCTGTATGTCTGTTTTGGTACCAGTACCACATTGTTTTGATGACTGTGGCTTTGTAATATTTCTTGAAGTCTGGGAGAGTTATGCCCCCTGCTTGGTTTTTCTTCCTCAGGATTGCTTTAGCAGTTCTGGGTCTTTTGTGGTTCCATATGAATTTTTGGATTGTTTGTTCAGTTCTGTGAAAAATTTCATGGGTAATTTGATGCGGATTGCATTGACTCTGTAGATTGCTTTGGGTAGTATGGCCATTTTTACAATATCGATTTTTCCAACCCAGGAGCATGGAATATCTTTCCATTTCCTTACATCTCCTTTAATTTCCTTGATTAATGTTTTATATTTCTCAGCATATAAGTCCTTTACCTCCTTTGTCAGGTGCATTCCCAGGTATTTGATTTTTGGGGGTGCAGTTTTAAAAGGTATTGTATTTTTGTATTCCTTTTCTAATATTTCATTGTTAGTATACAGAAATGTGGCTGATTTCTGAATGTCAATCTTATATCCTGCTACTTTGCTGAATTCATTGATCGGTCAAGTAGTTTTTGGGTTGAGTCCTTGGGGTTTTCTATGTATAGAATCATATCACCTGCAAACAGTGCCAGTTTTACCTCTTCTCTTCCTGTTTGCATGCCTTTTATTTCATTTGTGTGTCTGATTGCTGTGGCCAGGACTTCCAATATATGTTGAATAATAGTGGTGAGTTGGGCATCACTGTCTTGTTCCAGATTTTAGTGGAAAGGATTTCAGTTTTTCCCCATTGAGTATTTGCTGTGGGTTTGTCATAAATGGCTTTGATTATGCTAAGGTATGTTCCCTCTATACCCACTTTGGTAAGAGTTTATGTCATGGATGGATGTTGGACTTTGTTGAATGCTTTTTTTGGATCTGTTGAGAAGTTCATGTGGTTTTTGACTTTCCATTTGTTAATGTGGTGTATGGCATTGATTGATTTGCATATGTGGAACCATCCTTGTGAACCTAGGATGAATACCACTTGGTTGTGAGGTATCATCTTTTTATATATTGTTGGATTCAGTTGGCTAAAATTTTCTTGAGAATTTTTGCATCTATATTCATCAGAGATATTGGACTATACTTTTTTTTTCATGGTATCTTTGTCTGGTTTTGGTATTATGGTAATAGTGGCATCATAGAAATTCTTGTGAGTGTTCCTTCTTCAAACTTTTGAAAAAGTTTAAGGAGGATGGGTATAAGTTCCGCTTTGTATGTTTGGTAGAATTCACCTGTGAAGCCATCTGCTCCTGTACTCAAAATGGCTTAAAGACTTAAATGTAAGACAAGACACCATCAAACTCCCTGAAGAGAACATAGGCAAAACATTCTCTGATAGCAACCTTACAAATGTTTTCTCAGGTTAGTCTCCCAAAGCATCAGAAATAAAAGCAAAAATAAACTAATGGGACCTAATCAAACTGACAAGTCTTAAACCATAAAAAAACCCCAAAAAGACAACTTACAGAATGGAAGAAAATAATTTTAAATGATGTCCTTTTGTTCTTCCTTGTGTTTATCATCACTTTTATAATAGGTTTTTTTTTTCTCTTTCTGATCTGTATGCTGGCTTAAGTGATTGCTTTCCTATTGTGGTTTCCTTCATCCTATTTATTCTTACTTCTCTTTTTTATTTATGGAAGCCATTTCAATATTTCTTTTAGAATGTGTTTAGTATTGCTGTACTCTTTTAGCTTTTGTTTTTTGGAGAAATTCTTTATTTCCCCTTCTATTTTAAATGATACTCTTGCTGGATAGAGTATTCTGGGATGCAGTTTTTTTCCTTTCAGAACTTTAAATATATCTTGCCCCTCCCTCTGGCCTGTAGTGTTTCTGTAGAAAAATCAGCTTATAGCCTTATGGGGGGTTCCCTTATAATTAATGCTTTGTGTTTCTCTTGCTGCCTTAGTAATCCTCCCTTTAACTTTTGCCATTTTTATTATAATATGTCTTGGTGTGGGCCTATTTGGGTTCAACTTGTTTGGGGCCCTCTGTGCTTCCTGTATCTTGATGTCTGTTTCCTTTAGATTTGGAAAATTTTTAGCCATAATTTCTTCAAATATATTTTCAATCCCTTTTTCTTTTTCTTCTCCTTCTGGAATTCCTATTATGCATAGATTGGCCTGCTTTATTAATTGGCCCATAGCTCTCTTATACAGCTTTTGTGTTTTTTCATTTGGTCTTCTACTACTGTCCTGATTTGGTCATTTCCATTATTCTATCTTCCAAGTCACTAATTCCTTCCTCTGAATTATCTGTTCTGCTCTTTAGTGCCTTTAGCTCAGTTTGAATTAGATTCTAAAAAAGGACAAATATGATCAATGAAACTAAGAGCTGGCTCTTAGCAAAAATAAACAAAATTGATAAACCTTGAACATATTCATCAAGAAAAAAGATAAAGGACCTAAATCAGTGAAATAAAAATGAAAAAAGAGAAATTACAACAAACACCACAGATATACAAAGGATCATAGGAGATGACTATGAATAACTGACAATAAAATGAAGAAAGTATAAATTCCTAAAAATGTACAATCTATCAAGAGTGAACCAGGAAGAAATAGACAACAAGAGTAGACCAGTTATTCTTAGTGAAATTGAACCAGTAAGTTACTGGAATTGATGCTTGTGGCTCAGTGGTTATGGGTCCAACTAGTATCCACGAGGATGCAGGTTTTATACCTGGCCTCGCTCAGTGAGTTAAGAGCTGGCATTGCTATGAGTTGTGTTGTAGTTCACAGACACAGTTCAAATCCTGTGTGGCTGAGGCTGTGGCATAGGCTGGCAGCTGCAGCTCCCATTTGACCCCTAGCCTGGAGACTTCCACATGATGCCCTATAAAGGGGGGGGAACCTCCCAAAAAACAAAAGATTAATTCTACCAAATATTTAGAGAAGAGTTAATACCTATCCATCTCAAACATTTCAAAAACTTGCAGAAGAAGGAGCATTTACAAACTCATTCTTGAAGATCAGCATCACCCTGATACTAAAACCCAAGATGCATACAAAAAAATTATATGCCAATATAAATTCAAAAATCCTCAGCACAATCTTAGTAAACCAAATTCAACACTATATTTAATGCTTCACACACCATGATTAATTGAATTTAGTCCAGGGATGCAGGCATGATTCAGTACCCATAAATCAATCCATTTGATACATCACATTAAAAAATTGAAGAATAGTCTTAATCATCTTAATAGATGCATAATCATCTTAATAGATGCATAAAAATCTTTTGAAAAAATTCAACATCTATTTTTGATAAAAACTCTAAATAGAGTGAGCATAGAACACATATACTCAACCAACAAAAGGCCACATGTAACAAGCCCACAAATAATAGCCTACCCAGTGGTGGAAAACTGAAAGCATTTATTCTAAGATAAAGAACAAGACAGGATGCACAATATCACCACTTTTATTCAATATAGTATTGGAAGTCTTAGCCACAGCAATCATACAGGAAAAAGAAATAAAAGGAATTCATATTGAAATGGAAGAAATAAAATGTTCAGTGTTTGCAAATGACATGATACTAAACAGCATGCTAAATAACGCTACAAAAAAATCTACTAGAACTAGTCAATGAATTTGGTAAAGTTGAAGGATACAAATTAATATATAGAAATCTGTTGTGGTTGGAGTTCCCATTGTGGCTTAGTAGGTTAAGTATCCAATGTTGTGTCTATGAGGGTGCAGATTTGACCCCTGGCCTTGCTCAGTGATTAAGGAGCCAACATTGCCACAAGTTTCAGTGTAAGTCACAGATGCAGCTCAGATCTGGTGTTGCTTTGGTTGTAATACATGCCTGCAACTAACAGCTTCAATTCCACCCTTAGCCTAGGAACTTCCATATGCCAGCTGTAAAAAGAAAAAAAAAGAAATCTGTTGCATTTATATATATTAATTATCAGAAGGAGCAATTAAGAAAATAATCCCATTTAAAATCATATTAAGAAGAATAAAAAACCTTCAAATAAATTTAACTAAGTAGTTAAAAGACCTGTACTTGGGAAATTATGACACTGACTGAAAGAAATTGATGACAACACAAATGGATGGAAAGATATGTTTATGGATTGTAAGAGTTACTGTTGTTAAAATTCCCGTAACAGGAGTTCCCATTGTGGGTCAGCAGTAATGAACCTGACTAGTATCCATGAAGATGCATGTTCGATCCCTGGCCCCAGTCAGTGGGTTCAGCGTTGGTGTGAGCTGCAGTGTAGGTTGCAGATGTGGCTTGGATCCCACTTTGCTGAGGCTGTGGTATATATAGGCTAGCAGCTACCGTTCTGTTTGACCCCTAGCCTGGGAACTTCCATATGACATGGGTGTGGCCCTAAAAAGACCGAAAAGAAAAGAAAAGAAAAGAAAAGAAAAGAAAAGAAAAGAAAAGAAAAGAAATTACCATATTACCCAGGTATATCTACAGATTTGATAGAACCCTTTTCAAACTACCAATGGAATTTCAAACTACCACTGAACTTAGGAAATAATCCTAAAATGGCAAGGAAATACAAAAGGCCTGAGCAGCCAAAATAATCTTGAGAAAGTACAAAGCTGGAGGTATCATGCTCTGTGATTTGAAACTATACTACAAAGCCTCAGTAATCAAAACAATATGATACTGGCACAAAAACAGACACATAATCAATGGTACAGAAGAGAGAGGCTAGAAATGGACCTACACTTATATGGTAAGGTAATCTATGATGAAGTACATAATAATATACAGAATATACAGTGGGGAAAAGATATCTTCTTCTACACATGGTATTCAGAAAATTGGACAGCTACACACAAAATAATCAAACTAGACTACTCTCTTACCCTTTACAAAAAAGTAAATTCGAAATGGATTAAAGATTTATCTGTAAGCCCTGAAACCATAAAACTCCCAAAGAAAACACAGACAGTATGCTCTTTGACAGCAATCTTAGTAATATTTTTTTGGATCTTATCCTCAGGCAAGGCAAACAAAAGCAAAAATAAATGGGACTACATCAAACTAAAAAATTTTTGCACCATGAAGCAAACTATCAATAAAATGAAAAAACAACCGACTGAATGGAAGAAGATATTTGCAAGTGACATATCTGATAAGGGGTTAATATTCCAAAATATATAAAAACTCATAAACTCAACATAAGAAGAGAAAACAGCCTGATTAAAAAACAGGCAGTGGATCTTAATAGACATTTCTTTTTCAAGGAAGACATACAGATGGCCATAATACATATGAAAAATGGTCAACATCAAATCATCAAGGAAATGCAAATCATTTCTCATTGTGAGACAGCACTTTACACATGTCAGAATGGTTATTATCAAAAATACAACAAATAACATGTGTAAGTGAGGATGTGGAGAAAAGAGTACCCTCATGCATTATTTGTGGAAATATAAACTGGTACAGCTACTGTAGAATACAATTCCTCAAAAGTTAAAAATCCAGCAATTCCACTCCTGGATATTTATCTGAAGAAAATGAAATCACCAATTAGAATAGATATAAGCAGCCCTATCTCCATTATTTATATATTTATTTATAATAGGGAGGATATGGAAGCAACCTGAGTACCTATAGATAGATGAATGGATAAAAAATGTGATATATGTATATACATATATACATATACATGTGTATGTATATACACTACCATAAATTATTGCTCAGCCATAAAAAACATGATGAAAACTTGCCTTTTGCAATAATGTGACCTGGAGAGTATTATCCTATGTGAACTAAGCAAGCAGATAAAGACAAAGATTGTATGATTTCATTTATATGTGGAATCTAAGAAGCAAAACAAATGAAGAAATATAATAATACAGAAACAGAGTTATAGATACAAGAGAACAAACAGGTAGTTGCCAGAAGGGAGAGAGTGGGTGAAGAAAATAAATAGTAAGGGGGATTAAAAGGTACAAACTTCCAGTTGTAAAGTTAATGTCATGGGTATGAAATGTATAGCATGGGGGATATAATCATTATGCGTGCAGTATCTTTCATGGTGACAGGTATTAACTGGACTTATGGTGGTGATCATTTCTAACTGTTTAGAAGTACCAAATTACTATGTTGTGTAACAGGAACTAACAGAGCTGTAGGTCAAGTATACTACCCAAAGAAACAAACAATCTCAGAGACCAGTTTTATGCTTACTAGAGACCGGATGTTGTGGTTACTAGAGACAGGTAGTTGTGGTTACTAGAAGGGGAGGGAGAATTGAGGAAGTCAGTCAAAAGGTACAAACTTTTTGTTATAAGGTATTTAAGTACTAGGGATGTAATATACAACATGATGAGTATAATTAACACTTCTGTGTGTTAATATGAAAGTTAAGAGATTAAATTCTAAGAATTTTTATCACACAGAAATTTTGTTTAATTTTAAAATTTGTATCCATGAGATAATGGATGTTCACTAAATGTATTATGATAATCATGTCTTGATGCATTTAAGTGAAATTATTATGCTGTACACCTTATACAGTGCTGTATGTCAGTTATATCTCAGTAAAACTGAGTGAAAATAAATGAAATACATTTTTCCAGAAAATAAAAATGTATTTCCTATTGCCACTCCTGTGGATAGTACTGCATACTGTTTGTCCCATTCTTTCCCACACCATAATAATAACTTCTAAACTGGTCTAGTCCTTTTTTTTAAAAAAAATCTTTCTTTTTAAAAAAATTTACAAATGTTGGATTTACAATGTTGTATTAATGTCATGTTTACTGCAAAGTGGATCCATTATACAGATACATACATCCATTCTCCACCCTGTAGGTTATTACAGAATATCAAGTAAACTTCCCTACATTACACAGTAGGTCCTTGTTTAAACTCTCTTTCTGTTCCATCTTAATCCATCTGTCAGAACCTTTGGAAAGTGTAAATATAATCATATCACTCACTTTTAAATTCTTCTTTGATCCAAGTTAGCAAAGATAAAGTAGAAATTTCTTAGAATGAGGCTTTTCATTTTTCAGTCTGATTTCAGTCTGACCTTATGTTTCAGCTATAAACTACTCAGTCATTTAGAAATTTAGTAAAATACTCTTCACACTTCTAATTTTTGTTGCAAATAGCATTTCTCTAACTAGAATTTTCTTCCTTTGTCTGTCTTTTTCACTTTTATTTAACCTTTGAGAGTTAGTCCACAAGTATATCCTCTTTTATGTAATCCCTGGTAACTTTTGCAAGTTAGCCAATTTCCGCTCTTACCAAATATTTTATTACATTTTAATTGTTTTTTTGCATGAGCCTACCTCTAAATTGAGCTACTAGAGACTAGTGATATGCTATATTCAGCTCATTATCTAATGCAGCCTAATTAGCCATGGCAGCCAAAACAATGCCTGACATATAAAGTGTATGTTTATGGGATAAATAGATGAATGAACAGGAGCCCACACCAAAACTATTGCAGAAGATTTTACATATTCTATCTGAAGGCAAATACTACTTTACAAAAATATTTCCTATAATATGGAGATATCATTTACCTAAGATCAAATATTTAGCATGTTAGGATAAAATCCTGAGTTTAAAATTACATGACAAATTTGTGGATGTAACTGGCAAAATAACTGGTTGTTTGAAATGCTTACACCAGTGTCCCTTCTGTCAACCCTGATGGCTACTTAAAGGAGGACTGAATTATAAAGTTTATTTACATTGAGTTTTGATATATATCATCTGTATGTAGTCAAAGATTTTCAGTTAACTGATGTTTGCAGTTGATTTTTGGTAGTCTTCATCTTTAAGAGGTTTACTTGTATTCTTTTTTTTTCTGATTTTTTTATTACTCAAATGAATTTATCACATCTGTAGTTGTATAATGATCATGACAATCCAATTTCACAGTATTTCCATCCCATAACCCAAGCGGGATTTACTTGTATTCTTATTTAAACTTTAAAAAATAGGAATGAAAGATGAATTTTATTAAATTCCCATTTAGTATTTGTTAACATGAAGGTTTTTCTCCTTTGAATTATGATGTAAATACGTGATATTTATTTAGTACCTGATATTGGACCATTGTGGAATTTCTGTACCATATCTTTTTGGTACCATTATTCTTCTGGTAGTAATGTATCAGATCACCTAACAGTTCATCTGGCTCTTTTGCAGTTATATTCGTAATGATAACAAATTTCGATTGTTTATATATAAATATTAAACAATGTAACGCTTCATTATATATTACAAATAATTTGAAATGAGCACAGAATCAAACTTAGCCCAAAAGTTGAATTTAGATATGGAAGTTCTAGCTGTTATGTCAAGTCAGAAATATGACAGCTAACATTAAGTGTTTAATTTGTGCCAGTTACTCTTTTAACTGCTTTATACTTATTAACCCCTTTAAATCCTATGACATTCCTATGAAATAGAAATTATTACTCCCATCTTGGAACTGAGGAAGTTCCAAGAGGAACTGAGGAACTGAGACACATAGATGCAAAGTACTCAGGGTGTAGATGTTAAGCGGTGGAGTTAATATTTGAACTCAAGTGTACTAGCTCAGAGCTTACATTCTCAAAATTATGCAGTCTTCCCCCAGCATGACATGAATAAGTAATTCATGACACCCAAATGCCAAGAATTATTTGTTCAAGGATAAAATCTGATAATCATTATTAATATATGAGCAAACAATATAGAATGTGAGAGAAATACTATAACTACATATCATCTATTAATAGGACAGTATACATTAAGGGATAACTGTATTCAAATACTTAAAATTAAATATTACCAAAGTAATAATACTTTTTTTTATCTTTTCAGCAATCTTGACACAGAAGAACTATGTGGTAAGTTTTTTTAAAGCCAATCAATCTCATTACTTGCTTTAGAATAAAAAATATACTGTCATATATTTCTATATACCCTGAAAGAAACGTCATAGTTTAGAAGGTCTGGAATACAGTAAAATATCTCAAGGAATTTACCTTTATCCATGCGTTACTGAAGTATGTATTTCACTGAGGAAGGAGTTGGGCCTTATGTGTTCACAGGAGGACAATATTGATTATAGTTAGTACAATCAGTTTCACGAGAGCAAATTCTCCACCAGCTTGAGTATATTCTTAAACTAGTGTTTAATAGAACTTCATTATTCTCTTCAAATATATTGTGCAGAGCCTTTTGTAATTGTTTTGCAAACCTGACCCCTTGACATTTAAAAACAACTTGTTCCATACCTGCCAAATCCATTCTAGAATGTTGCTTGCAAAACAAGTGATTCAGTAGGGAAAGAAGTCTTCACAAATTTCTGATTTAATGGACTTTTCATTTATTTTCTCCATTTTTGTGGGTGGAAACAGAATCAGAGGCTAGAAATATGAAATGCAAATATTTTTGAAATTTATTATTTGTTATGAAAAATTTGTCTTCTATAATAATAAAACTAGATTAAGAACCTACTCTTTATTTATTTTATTTTTTTTAAAGTTTGACTCTGCTTTGTTCCCATAGTTTTATTTAGGGAACTAGTTGGTGGGGGTTAATTCAACAGAATTGCTATATATTTTTAAACATAGTGATTGTATCCCTAATTGTGTGTTACAATCCTCCCCTTCTCTTCAAGAACATGCATTTTAATTTCCAGAGTGAATTTTATTTTTTGTGAATATAATATTTTCTAATCAAAATGGATTCCTTTTTTACTCTTCTATAATAAATTGCCTCCTCAATCTCTTTTTAAATATTTTTATTAAAGTATAGTTGATTTACAATATTGTAAAAATGGCCATACTACCCAAAGCAATCTACAAATTCAATGCAATCCCTATCAAATTACCCATGACATATTTTACAGAACTAGAACAAACAATCCAAAAATTTATATGGAACCACAAAAGACCAAGAATTGCCAAAGCAATCCTGAGAAACAAAAACCAAGCAGGAGGCATAACTCTCCCAGACTTCAAGAAATACTACAAAGCCACAGTCATCAAAACAGCATGGTACTGGTATCAAAACAGACAGACAGACCAATGGAACAGAATAGAGAACCTGGAAATAAACCCTGACATCTATAGTCAATTAATCTTTGACAAGGGAGGCAAGAGCATATAATATGGGAAAAAGAAAGCCTTTTCAGCAAGCATTGCTGGGAAACCTGGACAGCTGCATGCAAAGCAATGAAATTAGAACATACCCTCACACCATGCACAAAAATAAACTCAAAATGGCTGAAAGACATAAACATAAGACAGGACACCATCAAACTCCTAGAAGAAAACAGGCAAAACACTCTGACATCAACCTCATGAATATTTTCTCAGGTCAGTCTCCCAAAGCAATAGAAATTAGAGCAAAAATAAACCCATGGGACCTCATCAAACTGAAAAGCTTTTGCACAGCAAAGGAAACCCAAAAGAAAACAAAAAGACAACTTTCAGAATGGGAGAAAACAGTTTCAAATGATGAAACGGACAAGGGCTTAATCTCTAGAATATATAAATAACTTATACAACCCAACAGCAAAAAAGCCAATCAATCAATGGAAAAATGGGCAAAAGACCTGAATAAACTATTCTCCAAGGAAGATATACAGATGGCCAGCAAACACATGAAAAAATGCTCAACATCACTGATTATAAGAGAAATGCAAATCAAAACAACCATGGGATACCACCTCACACCAGTCAGAATGGCTACCATTAATAAATCCACAAATAACAGGAGTTCCCGTCCTGGCGCAGTGGTTAACGAATCAGACTAGGAACCATGAGGTTGCGGGTTCGGTCCCTGCCCTTGCTCAGTGGGTTAACGATCCGGCATTGCCGTGAGCTGTGGTGTAGGTTGCAGACGCGGCTCGGATCCCACGTTGCTGTGACTCTGGTGTAGGCCAGTGGCTGCAGCTCCGATTTGACCCCTAGCCTGGGAACCTCCATATGCCGTGGGAGCAGCCCAAGAAATAGCAAAAAGACAAAAAAAAACACACAAAAAACAAAAAAAAAATAAATCCACAAATAACAAATGCTGGAGGGGCTGTGGAGAAAAGGGAACCCTCCTGCACTGTTGGTGGGAATGTAAACTGGTATAGCCACTATGGAGAACAGTTTGGAGATACCTTAGAAATCTATCCATAGAACTTCCATATGACCCCACAATCCCACTCTTGGGCATATATACAGACTAAACTCTACTTAAAAGAGACACATGCACCCGCATGTTCATTGCAGCCCTATTCATAATAGTCAGGACATGGAAACAACTCAAATGTCCATTGACAGACGATTGGATGAGGAAGATGTGGTATATATACACAATGGAATACTACTCAGCCATAAAAAGAATGACATAATGCCATTTGCAGCAACATGGATGGAACTAGAGAATCTCCTCCTGAGTGAAATGAGCCAGAAAGACAAAGACAAACACCATATGATATCACTTATAACTGGAATCTAATATCCAGCACAAATGAACATCTCCACAGAAAAGAAAATCATGGACTTGGAAAATAGACTTGTGGCTGCCTGATGGGAGAGGGAGGGAGTGGGAGCGATCGGGAGCTTGGGCTTATCAGACACAACTTAGAATAGATTTACAAGGAGATCCTGCTGAGTAGCATTGAGAACTCTGTCTAGATACTCATGTTGCAACAGAACAAAGGGTGGGGAAAAAAATATATATACATGTAGGGATAACTTGATCCCCTTGCTGTACAGTGGGAAAATAAAATTTTAAAAAAAGTATAGTGATTTACAATGTTCCTTCAATTTCTGCTGTACATTGAAACAGCCAAGCTATAAATATACATACACACATTCTTTTTTTCATACTATCTCCAATCATGTTCTAACCCAAGAGACTGTGCACAGTACCCTGTGCTGTATAGTAGGATCCCATTACCCATCTGTTCTAAATGTTAGTAGTATCCATCTACCAACACCAAAATCCCTGTCCATCCCCTTCTCTCCCTCCCCTCTCCCCCCAGCAAACACAAGTATGATCACCATGTCCATGATATGTTTCTGTTTTATAGATAAGAACAAACCCTCACACCATATTTTAGATTCTACATGTAAGTAATATCACATGGTATGTCTTTCTCTTTCTGACTTACTTAACTTAGTATGCGAATCTCTAGTTCCATCCATGTTGCTGCAAATGGCATTATTTTGTCCTTTTTATGGCTTAATAGTATTCCATTGTGTGTGTATATATATATACCACATCCTCTTAATCCATTCATCTGTCATTGGATATTTAGGTTTTTTCCATGTCTTGGCTATTGTGAATAGTGCTGCAAAGAACCTAGGGGTGCATGCATCTTTTTGAATGAATGTTTTATCCAGATATATGCCCATGAATGGGATTGCTGGATCATATGGTAGTTCTGTATTTAGTTTTCTGAGGAACCGCCATACTGTTTTCCATAGTGGTTGTACCAATTAACATTCCCACCAACAGTGAAGGAGGATTCCCTTTTCTTCATGTTCTCTCCAGCATTAGTTATTTGTTGACTTGTTAAATATGACCATTCTGACTGGTGTGAGGTGATAGCTCACTGTAGTTTTGATTTGCATTTCTTTAATAAATCAGTGATGTTGAGCATTTTTTCATGTGTCTGCTGCCCATCTGTATGTCTTCTCTGGAGAAATGTCTGCTTAGGTCTTCTGCCAATTTTTCCATTGGGTTGTTTGGTTTTTTGTTGCTGAGTTGTTTGTATATTTAGATTAAGCCTTTGTCAGTTGCATTGTTTGCAAATATTTTCTCACATTCTTTGGGTTATCTTTTCATCTTTTTTTTTTTTTTTTTTTGCTTTTTAGGGTCGCACCCATGGCATATGGAAGTTCTTAGGCTAGGGGTTAAATTAGAGCTACAGCTGTTGGGCTACACCACAGTTACAACAATGTGGGATCCTAGCTGCATCTGTGACCTATACAACAGCTCATGGAAATGCCAGATCCCTGACACACTGAGAAAGGCCAGGGATCAAACCTGCATCCTCATGGATACCAGTCAGCTTCATTTCTGTTATGCCACAACAGGAACTCCCTGTCTTTCATTTTTTCATGGTTTCCTTTGCTGTGCAAAGCTTTTGAGTTTAATTAGGTCCCATTGGTTTATTTATATCTTTATTGTCTTTATTCTAGTAGGTAGAACAAACAAGATGTTGCTGTGATTTATGTAAGAAGTGTTCTGCCTATGTTTTCCTCTAAGAGTTTCATAGTATCTGGCCTTACATTTAGGTCTTTAACTTGTTTTGAGTTTATTTTTATGTGTAGTGCTAGAGAATATTCTGATTTCATTCTCTTCACATGTAGTGGTCCAGTTTTCCCAGCACCAGTTATTGAAGAGATTGTCTTTCCTCTGCTGTATGTTCTTGCCTACTTTGTCATAGATTAGTTGACCATAGGTGCTTGGGTTTATTTCTGGGCTTTCTATCCTGTTCCATTGATCTATATTTCTATGTTTTTTTCAGTACCATACTTTTTTGATGACTGTAGCTTTGTAGTATAGTCTGAAGTCAGGGAGCCTGATTTCTCCAGTTCTGTTTTTTTTCTTTTCAATATTGCTTTGGACATCTAGAGTCTTTTGTGTTTCAATACAAATTAAATTTTTTTTCTTCTAGTTCTGTGGGAACTTCTAGTTCCTTGGTAACTTGATTGGGATTGCATTAAATCTGTAGATTACTTTGGGCAGTATAGTCATTTTGATAATATTGATTCTTCCAATCCAAGAACATGGTATATCTTCCCATCTGTGTTCTCTTCAATTTCTTTAATAAATGTCACAGTTTTCAGAGTACAAGTCTTTTGGCTCTTTAGATAAGTTAATTCCTAGGTATTTTATTCTTTTTGATGTGATAGTAAATGGGATGGTTTCCCTAATCTCTCTTTCTTATATTACATTGTCAATATATAGAAATGCAATCAATTTCTACATATTAATTTTGTATCCTGCAGCTTTACCAATTTTGTTGATGATCTCTAACAGTTTTCTTATAGTCTTTAGTGCAGAATTGTTTAAGGTTGCTGGTTTCTTAATTTCAAATGTATTTTCAGTATTCTGCATTTATCTCTCCTCTCATGCTAGCTAGTTTTTATATCATAATTGTCAATGGGTGATTTCCTAGTTTTATATTACCTTTGCCTTTACCAGTGAGCTTTTTCATCTGTAATATTCTTGTTTATATTTTTGGCTTTTCCTTTTCTGCTTAGAAAAAAATTCCTTTAGTAATAGATGTAGAGCTGATTTGGAGGTGATGAATTCTCTTAGCATTTTCTCGTCTGAAAAGCTTTTGATCTGTCCATCAAATCTGAATGCAAGCATTGTTGTGTAGAGTATTCTAGGTTCTAGGTTCCTCCTCTTCATCACCTCAATTATAGCTTTCCACTCCCTTCTGGCTTGTAGAGATTCTGCTGAAAAATCAGCTTTCATCATGATGGGGGCTCCCTTGTGAGTTATTTGTTGCTTTTCCCTTGTGGCTTTTAATATCTTTTTCTTTGTATTTAATTCTTGTCAGCTTGATTAGTATGTTTTCACTGTGTTCCTCCTTGAGTTTATCCTATATGGGATTCTCTATGCTTCCACAGCTTGTTTTTAATTTTGGTCAAATTCATTAAAATGTGTCTTGGCATGTTCCTTCTTGGGTTTATTCTATATGCTACATGCTGTTCTTCCTGTACTTGAGTGTTTCCTTTCCCATATTAGGGAAATTTTCAGCTATAGTCTCTTCAGATATTTTCTCTGGCCCCGTCTCTCTCTCTTCTCCTTCTGGAACCCCTATGATACAAATGTTGGTATATTTAACATTGTCCAAAAGGTCTCTTAGACTCTCTTTTCAGTTCTTTTTATTCTTGGTTCTTTTATGTGGCAGTGATTTCCACCAGTCTGTTTTCTATCTCTCCTATTCGTTCTGCCTCTGTTATCCTGCATTTGATTCCTTCTAGTGTATTTTTCATTTCAGATATTGTGCTATTCATTTTAGTTTGCTTGCCCTTTAAATCCTCTAGCTCTTTATTAAACTTTTCTTTTAACATCTTGATCTGTGTCTCCAGTTTTTTCCCAATATATTGGACCACCTTTACTATCATCACTGAATTCTTTTTCAGGTAGAGTGGCTATCTCATCATTTAGCTGTTTTTGTGTGTTTTTTTCTTGTTCCTGAAAGCTACTTCTTTGTCATCTCATAATATCTACCTTTCTGTGTATTGTCCTCCTGACAGCAGGTATATAGATGCAGCAGCAGATGCCCAGTCCTGAAGTTCTCAGGGGTGGTACTGGTTCATGTGTACTTAGAGCATGTGATGGGAGTAGCACTATCACACACTTTTCCTTTTCTACTTAGAAAAAGAAGCCCCTCTCCTGGGGCTGGGTGGCTGCTATGGATGGAGTCCTCAAGGAAGGTGACAGTGATTCGCAGTTCACAGGATTGCTTTTGTATTATGTGGGGGCAGCAGTGGCTCCTGCAACCCCTCCTGCTACCACGTGGTTCTCAGAACTATTTCCTGTAGCTGGCAATGCCAGCAGCTGCTCCTGAAGTTCCTCCTTTTGCCAGGGAAGCTCTTGGGACTGCTCTCTGTAGCTGTAGAGGAAGGTGTCACTCTGTAGTCACTCTCCTTATATGCGCACCCTAGGGATATCTCTCTGTAGCCACAAGGGTGGGCGTTGGTCCCTAACTGTTGCTAAAAGGCTCTTTCTGTAGCTGCAGGACATGTACTTCTGGTAGTCCTCCCTCCCACCTGGCTACTGGCGGGAGTGCTCTCTGTTGCTACCACAGATCATAATGTAGGCCAGTGGGCCTCCCACAGCTGCCTTGGCATGGATGGAGCACCACTGGCATGGACCCCCACAGGACCACTGGCAGGAGGTACAGAGCTGGTGCTTTTCCTGGTAGAGCAATTTGTGGCTCTGCAGGAAATATGCACCAGCAGCCCCCTTGCAGCTCTTTTGGTGCCAAATGGGCACCACTAGCACAAGCCGCTGCAGAGCTTGTGCTTTTCCCAGTCGGGCAGTTTGTGTCACCTTCAGGGAACATGTGCCAGACACACTCTCACAGTTCTTTTGGTGCTAAATGGCCACTGCTAGTGTGTGAGCCACTTGCAGGAGCCAAGAAGATTGTGTTATTCCCCCCAACAGTA
Source organism: Phacochoerus africanus (assembly GCF_016906955.1). NCBI lineage: Eukaryota > Metazoa > Chordata > Mammalia > Artiodactyla > Suidae > Phacochoerus > Phacochoerus africanus. The sequence continues at coordinate 45,912,264 of NC_062549.1, read as the reverse complement.
ACTCTGCCTGCTCTGAGTTCTCAGTGGCCCTAAGGGTGTGACTGCTTCCCATTTGTTGCTAGGCAGTCACTGATGCTAGATGGCTCCCAGAGCTGAAGCAGGCAGTGTCCTGAAGCCTTAGAGCATGCAGGGAATAAGGTTGTATGGTGGATCCTGCCCCTTCCCTCCAGCACCCCCAAACAATGGTGCCTAGCCTTTAGGCTCGACTGGGTTACCTCAGCTTATGCCCTCAAATGTGGTTGCCCTAAACTCTAGTCCCTCTAGGCTGTCTCTGTGTGACTAACCCCAGTTTTTTCCCATGTAGTCAGCTCCAGTTCTCTGTTTTAGTCTGATCTATTAGGCCAGATTTTTAGTTCCTGACACTTGTTGACACTGGCATATGGTTGCCATAGCACTGACCTTGCTGTAGCAGTGACCATTTGTGGAAGATTGTTGCCATTTTAACTGCATCAAAACAATGGCTGTTTTCTCCTCCAGTATTCTAAAGTTCCTCCTCAGTCTCAGCTGACCTCCTCACTGGTGGGAGTCAAAATAGATTCTAAGCAAAACCAAATTTTTCAGTGCTAGCAAGTGAGATATGTTGACTCACACCCAGCACAAATTCTTCCTTGTGCATGGAAGGAGCAAATGGCATGGAAAATAGATTTCATGTTCTCTTTGGTAGAAGCTGATTAAAAGGTCCAGGCTTCTAAAACTTTCTGTTGCTTTTATTCAGTTTGTCAGTGACTAAATTGTGGATCTAAAATTCAAAAATATATTAAAATAATGTATATATAAATATGTATTACTTATTTTAATTATGAAAGTAACTTTATTTTTTAAAATTTAGCAACATAGAATTGTGTAGGAGTGTAAGATAAAATGCCAAAGTCTGTCTCACTCGCCTCTTTTTTCCCCTGCTACTAATTTCCTAACTGCTTGGAATATATCCTTCCAGATGTTTTACACATATACTGACTTTGATATGTATGTGTTTATTTTTTCCAACAATGAGATCATACTGTATGATCAGTACAAGTGCACACTGTTCTACCTCATTTTATTTAAAAAACTCCATAGTGGAGTTCCCTTTGTGGTGCAGTGGTAATGAATCCAACCAGTATCCATGAGGATGCAGGTTCAATCCCTGGCCTTGCTCAGTGGGTCATGGATCCAGCGTTGCTGTGGCTGTGGTGTAGGCGGACAGCTGTAGCTCCAATTTGATGCCTAGCCTGGGAACTTCCATATACTGTGGGTATAGCCCTAAATAGCATAAAATAAAATAAAACTAAAAGCTTTATAATGCCTCATTTACCTTAATTTTTTCAACCAAGTCCCTTTTTGTAGGCTTTCAGGTTGTTTCCAGCTTTCCACTGGAACAAACAGTACTGAAGTAAATATGCTTGTTTGTATTCTCTTGGCACTCTCGTACAAGTTTTTCTGTAAGATAGATTCCCAAAAGTATAATTACTTGGTCAGGTTCTTCTGATGTGCATGCCCACAAGCAGTGTATAGGCAAGTCAATATTACTCACTTTCCTAAGTAGAAGCTTTAGGCTATAACCTATTCCTGTTAGTCAATGCATAACTTGATTTTAATTAGGTAACTGTGTTTGAACTCTAACACTGAGTCTTTGATTTTCTGTTTGTGCCATTTTTAGCTGTGATCTAAAATCTACTGGGAGCAAAATCATTGTTTTCCTGCTCTTACCCAGCTTATAACTTTATGCTCTTACTCATTTTTACTGAACTGTTTTGCAGTTCTTGAACTTGGCAGCTGAGTATTTTGAGATATTTATAGACAGGTGACGAATGATTGCAATGAAAGTTCACATAGCTACAGTGCTTGATCTGAAAGCATCTTTTATAAGAAAGCTTCATGAGCAAGGTTGAATATATTCAATAGTCTAAGTTCTCATCTAGTTAGTTTTTACCTACAAAATATTGTTATTTTGAAAGTTAGATAAAGTCTATAAATAAGATCTATAAAACTGAAGGTGAAGGAAATTCCTATAAACATTTTGTAAGCCTCATACGCAAAGTTCCTTTAAGTAGCTGTGCCCCAGACACACCTAGTCAGACATAGAGGAGCATGACCTTGCATTGCCAGAGCCTGGGAAGTGCTGATGAACCTGTCCCTGCCAAGTCTGGGTGCTAGAAAATCAAAAGTCTCTATTCCATGCTGTTAGAGCTATGGCCAGATGTACTTGGCACATTTATAAAATCACCAAAAAGAATTGTAAAATAGCTTGTGTGACACTGATATGTATCCCCTCAAAATAACTCATGTTTAGGTTTCCAACTGATGCCTTTATTCGGAGCATGGATATACAAACTCTCTCTTTCTCTGTCATCTGCTGTTTTCTTTCCTATCTAGTATATTACTTGGGAAGTTATAGCAAGGTACATATCTTGTACCTATATTTAGGGACTCATCTAAACTCATGAAAATGCTTTGTGAGATTAGTTCCCAGTATGGCCTTTGTGGCAGCTACAGGTTCTCTTGTTCTGACCTGGAATTCCTGGGCCAGACTTGAAAACTCAACAACCTGTAAGACTGAGATGCAGAATAGAAAACTGTAATTTGGTGATGTGACACCTCTAATCACGTACAGTAAGGAAAGGAGAAATTAACCTTTGGTTGGCATTAAATATCCATCAGAAGATGATTTGCTTTCTGACAGATAATTTATTAAATACATCTAATTATAACTCTTTCTCTATTCTTTCATTCTACTCAATGCCCAGACTCTTTTGGAAGATTCTTTATTTATTGAGGTGAATTTTTCCTCACACATTTCCATATGTACTATACAATCGTATTTAGCTCTTGCCCATGGAATCCTATTGGCTTTCAAATTGGCCCTTGTACACGGAGGGCACAGGGAGACCAGAGAAAGAGGCAGAGCATTCCAAATTGTTAGTGGCAGATTTAATAGACAGGGAAATTTGCATATAAGGCTAGATGTGGGCAGCTACAAAACAAGTAGATCTCTGCACCCTCCCACAAGAATCTTAAAAGTTTATATAGAGTCCTTAATTGGATTCAGTCACCTACACCATCCAGACTGCTCTCTGAAGATTGTGTCCTTGAAAATGGCTCCCACTGCGGGAAGGGTGAAGAAGCATACATTTCAAGGGCAGGAGAGGATATGAGGCACCTCCAATTTTCTGGGTGTAGTTTTGTAGGTCAATCTGTGGTCACATCCTCTACATGACCTTCACCAAAAAAACATGTGGGCTTCAATTGCAGCAACATGGATGGAACTAGAGAATCTCATACTGAGTGAAATGAGCCAGAAAGACAAAGACAAATACCATATGATATCACTTATAACTGGAATCTAATATCCAGCACAAATGAACATCTCCTCAGAAAAGAAAATCATGGACTTGGAGAAGAGACTTGTGGCTGCCTGATGGGAGGGGGAGGGAGTGGGAGGGATCGGGAGCTTGGGCTTATCAGACACAACTTAGAATAATTTACAAGGAGATCCTGCTGAATAGCATTGAGAACTTTGTCTAGATACTCATGTTGCAACAGAAGAAAGGCTGGGGGAAAAATGTAATTGTAATGTATACATGTAAGGATAACCTGACCCCCTTGCTGTACAGTGGGAAAATAAAAAAAAAAAAATAGGTCTTTTCTCCTGGAAGTTATCCTACTTAAAATGGACAAGGGTTTTAAGGAATAAACATTTGTTCTGAACTTTTCTTTCTCCCTAATGCTAAACACATTTGCTCAGCTCACATTGGTAGCATGATTCAATTAAGGAACATGAGTCATAATAACAGGAATAAAACCTTAGTCCAAGCTTAGCCATTTCCAAAGCCATCACTGACTTTGCTATATTTTGGGGTATGCAGATTTACTGCTGAAATTCCCACTTCTACCTCATAGCTTTGGTATGACCTGTGGTCCTTTTACTATGACTAAATTACTCCTGGCAGTCGACACTACTCTTGTCTCTCCTGAGGTATATCACCAATATTCTCCAAACCTTCCAAGTGTATTCAGATCTTTTTAATAGAAAAATTTGAGTATGTCATTCTCCTTTTTAAAACTGTTCCAAGGCTTCCCATTGCTCATAACACTCTTCACATTTAATCTGCCTAATAATCTCCTAGTGAACTTACAAAAATTGCTTAAACCTGGGCCTCACCCCAAATTTTCTGATTTAATAGATGAGACTTTATGAATAATATTCATTTCTAATAAGTACTCCAGACTTAAATGTACTTACAGCTCATCTGGGGGATTATTAAAATGCAAATTCTGACTCAATAGATCTGAAGTGGATTTGAGATACTGTGCTCTACAAGTTCCTAGGTGATGCTGATGCTGTCGCTCCATAGGACAAAGTTTGAGCCGTGAAGCTCTAGGGAATTCTCTAGAGTATCCAATGCAGATGGTTGAAAACACTTACCTAGACTTAGGGATAAAATTTAGAGCACATAGCAAGGAATTTCCAACACATTGAGTTTCCTCTCTCATCATGATTTGTAGCATACTGCTTCCTTGCTGTCTCTTATCCTTAAATATCTCCCAATCCTATCCTTTATATCCTAGCAATGATAAACTACACATATTCCTGCTAACAAGATATATGTTTCCATGTCTTTGTTTACCCTTCTTCTGATTATCCAACAGATTCTCACATATCTGTTAATTCAGACTTTACTGGTATCTCCTCTATGAAGCTCTTTCTGATTTACTCAGGTGAGCTTGGGCATTCTTTGCTCTGTATTGAATGCTTGGGCATTCTATTCCTCATGTATCTGCTCTGTAAATGCTATTGATCCTTGTCATGAACAGTGATCATGTGTAGGGCAGTTATTTGTTGGAGTATTTATTTCCCCTACCAGACTGTATGCTCCTTAAAATAGTCTCTGTTTTTTCATCTTTGTATTCCAAGTTCCTAGTATATATAACAGGCACTAAATATGTGCATTAAGTCTTGGTTTGAGTAAATGAACCCACATTATGATAAAGGAGAGATGGAATTATCTCTTTTTATCTATGTTAAATGTCTCTGACTTTTTCACCTAACTTCTCTCTTTGAGTTAATTGGAGCCTACTTGCCCTGGCGTATGTCCCTCAGTGTGTAACTTATAAAAACAGTTTGAATAACACTGAACTGTACCACATCAAGATAACTCTCATACTTATTCACAACTTAAACTCTCTATTCAGAGCTTTGATGTTGTAATTATCTCTTCTCAGAGTGATTTCCCAAGTGATATTGCTTGGGGAGTGATTGTTTTTTCCTAAGTACTTGGAAAGGTGAGAGGAACAAATGAAGGAAGGAAGGAAGGAAGGAAGGAAGGAAGGAAGGAAGGAAGGAAGGAAGGAAGGAAGGAAGGAAGGAAGGAAGGAAGGAAAGGAAAAGAAAGGAAAGGAAAGAAAAAGGAAAGGAAAGGAAGAAAGGAAGGAAGGAAGAAAGAAAGAAAGAAAGGAAGGAAAGTAGGAGGGCAGGCTAGATAGGTGTCTCCTCTAAGACCTCTAATCCTTGTCTTCTCATGTGTTCTATCAGCACATGAATACATAGGTTTGATTTCAAAGTGGAAAGACAACTTATATTCTTTCCAGGGACCTTTACTGTTTAAGCCAAATATATGTGAATTAAAATATGTATTTATTTATGTTTTTTGTTGAAGTATAGTTGATTTATAATATTGTGTTAGTTTAAGATATATAGCATAGCAATTCAGTATTTTTGCAGATTATATTCCATGATAGGTTATTACAAGATAATGGGTATAAATCCCTCTCCTATACACTATATTGTTGTTGCTTAATCTATTTTATAGGTAGTAGTTTGCATCTGTTAATCCCATAAACCTATTTTGTCCCTTCCCACTTCTCTTCTCCTTTGGTAGTAACCACAACTTTGTTTTCTATGTCTGTAAGTCTGTTTCTGTTTTGCATATAGATTCGTTTGTATTATTTTTTAGATTCCATATGTAAATGATATCATATAGTATTTTTATTTTTTTACCTATCTTATTTAAGTATAATATTCTCTGGTTCCATCCACATTATTGCAGATGGCAGTATTTCATTCTTTTTTATGGCTGAGTACTATACCACTGTATATAGGTATGTGTGTATATACTTGTTGAAGAGACTGTTTCTCCTCAACTGTATTCTTGCCTCCTTTGTGTAGATTAATTGACAATAGGTGCATGAGATTATTCTGGAAAAGATTATTCTTTTGTTGGCTTAAAAAGATGTGATATATATATATAAAACCTCATAGTGGTTTTAATTTGCATTTCTCTAATAATTAGCAAGGTTGACCATCTTTTCATTTACCTGATAGACATCTGTTATGTCTTCTTTGGAAAAAAGGTTTATTCATATCTTCACTTATTTTTTATTGGATTTTCATTTTCTTGATACTGAGTCATACGAGCTATTTACATATTTTGGATATTAACTCCTTGTCAATTGCATCATTTGCAAATACTTTCTCCCATTCCATAGGCTGCCTTTTTGTTTTGTTGATGGATTCCTTCGCTGTGTAAAAGCTTTCAAGTTTAATTAGGTCTCATTAGTTTATTTTTGCTTTTATTACTCTTATTTTAGAAAACTGAACCAAGAAAATATTTTTAATAAAATTTTTATTGTAGTTGATTTACAATGTTGTGTCAATTTCTGCAGTATAGTAAAGTGATCCAGTTACGCATATATATACATTCTTTTTCTCACATCATCCTCCATCACATTCCATCACAAGTGATTGGATATAATTCCCTGTACTATACAGCAGGATCTCATTGCTTATCCACTCCAAATGCTGTAGTTGGCATACTGCCATGATTTATGTCAAAGTGTGTTTCTCCTGTGTTCTCTTCTAGGAGTTTTATGGTTTCATGCCTTACATTTAGGCTTTTAAACCATTTTGAGTTTATTTTTTATGTGGTGTGAGTAAATGTTCTAATTTCATCGTTTTACATGTAGCTTCCTAGTTTTCCCAGCACCACTTGTTGAAGAGACTTTATTCTCCATTGTATTCTTGCCTCCTTTGTTGTAGATTAATTGACAATAGGTGCATGAGATTATTCTGGGCTCTCTGTTCTGTATTGATCTATGTTTCTGTTTTTATGACAGTACCTCACTGTTTTGAACACTATAGCTTTTTTGTATAGTCTGAAGTTTTGGAGGGTTATACTTTCAGCTTTGTTCCTTTTTCATATGACTGCTTGGTAATTTGGGGTGTTTTTATGGTTTCATATAAATTTTAAGGTTATTTGTTCTAGTTCTGTGAAAAATGACCTGGGTATTTTGGTAGGCATTACATTAAATCAGAAGATTTCTTTGGGTGGTATGGCCATTTTTACAATATTAATTCTTCTCATCTAAGAGCATGGCATACCTTTTGATTTCTTCAATTGTCATCAGTTTACTTCGTGAATGTTTTATCTTTTTTGGAGTGTAGGTATTTTACCTCCTTGGTTAAATTTATCTTAAGGTTTTTTTAATGCAATTTTTTTGGCCACATCAGTGGCATATGGAAGTTCCCAGGCCAGGGATTGAACCCAAGCCCTGGCTGCAACCTGCACCGCAGCTATGACAACACCAGATCCTTAACCCACTGTGCCACAGAGGGAACTCCTTTTAATGGAATTTTAAATAGGTTCAAAATTTTTCTCTTTCTTATAGTTCACTATTAGTGTATAGAAACACAATAGATTTCTTTATATTAATTTTTTAACCTGCTACCTTGATGAATTCATTTATTAGTTCTTATCAGTTTTGGTGTGAAGACTTTAGGGTTCTCTATGTAGAATATCATGTCATCTGCAAGTAGTAACAGTTTTACCTCTTCCCTTCCAATCTGAATGCCTTTTATTTGTTTTTCCTGTCTGATTGTGGTGGCTAAAATTTACAATACTATGTTAAATAGAAGCATTTAGAATGGGAATCCTTGTCTTATTCCTGAATTTGAGGGGAAGGCTTTCATATTTCACTACTGAGTATAATGTTGGCTGTGAATTTGTCATAAATGGCCTAAATTGTCTTGAGATATGTTCTCTCTGTACCATCTGCTTTGATGAGAGTCTTTATCATGAATGGATGTTGAATTTTGTCATGCTTTTTCTGTGTCTGTTGAAATAATCATGTTTTTCCTTTGTTAATGTGGTGCATCACACTGATTTGCATGTTTTGGGTTTTTTTTGTTTTTTTTTTTTTTGCTTTTTTAGGGCCACACCCACAGCATATGGAGGTTCCTGGCTAGGGGTCAAATCGGAGCTACAGCTGCCAGCCTACACCACAACCACAGTAATGACAGTTTTGAGCTGCATATGTGACCTACACGACAGCTCATGGCAATGCCAGATCCTTAACCCACTGAGTAAGGCCAGGGTTCAAACCTGCAACCTCATGGTTCCTAGTCAGATTTGTTTCCACTGTGCCAGATGGGAACTCCTGATTTACATATGTTGAAATATCCTTGTGACACTGAAATAAATCCCACTTGATCATGGTGTGTCATCCTTTTCCATAATGTTGGATTTGGGTTGCTAATATTTTGTTGATAATTTTTACATCTATATTCATCAAAGATATTGGTCTTTTGGTATTGTTTATAATTCTTTGTTTGATTTTTGTATCAGGTTAATGGTAATGTTGTAGAATGAATTTGGAAATATTCCCTCCTCTTCAATTTTTTGTACTCGTTTGAGAAGGATAGGCATAAATTCTCCTTTATATGTTTGGTACAATTCCCCAGTGAAGCTATCAGATCCTAGGCTTTTGTTTGCAAGGAGGTGTGTTTTGTTTTTTGGTTTTTGTTTTTTAACTTACAGATTCTGTTTTACTTCTAGTGATCAGTCTGTTCAAATTGTCTATATCTTCTTAACTCAGTCTTGGCAGGCTGCATGTTTTTGAGTCCATGTTAAAAAGATTTGTGTTTACTCTTAAAAAGTGCTCTTTCTTTATTCAGTTAGCATTTTTTTTTTATTATGGCTACACCCATGGTACAGGGAACTTCTTGGACCAGGTATCAAATCCAAGCCACAGCTGTGACCTATGCCATAGCTGCAGCAATACCAGATCCTTTAACAATCTGTGCTGGGCTGGGGATCAAACTCACACCTCTGCAGTGACCTGAGCCACTGCAGATTCTTAACCCACTGTACCACAATGGGAACTCCTATTTAGTTAGCACTTTTATTGCCAACTTTTGCACACAGTGTCTGGTAGACTGATTATCTCTAATTATTTGTTATTTCAGTGTTTTCTTTTGCTCTTTTAATTGGGAGCAGTTCTTCTGCCCTTTAATTTTACTTAAATTGAACTTCTCTTTGAACTTAGGAGAAACAGTTATGTATTGTGCATTTGAAGTGGAGTGTTATATAGTAGCATCCCTGTGCAGACTGTGTGTGTCCAGTTTCTTCGGTACAAATACAAGATTTTGCATTTATCTCTATTATGTTTCAAAGTACTAGTTTGGGATCAGCATATATTCCATGCCTGTAATTTTAATTGTAACATCCAATGTAGCATTTATTCCAATAAACTGAAAAACGTGTTAAAATGTGTTTTCTTCTATCCAAATTGGGTAAAAAAAATTACATTGTTACAAGAATAGGTACTTGCAGGGGGTGCCTTGTGTTTTATTCAATTCCTAACCTTAAACAAAGCATGCCTTTCTAAAATGCCTCCTAGAAGAAAGAATAACATATAGTTTAATTATTTGAAAGTATATTGATGCTTTAGTGTTAGTCTTATTTGAAAAATGTTCAGTTTCCTCTATTTGTTTTACTTATTTATTGAGTAAATCATCAGTTGATATTCTAACATTACCTAAATACAAACATTTATTGCATTGAAAAATTTCAATATTTTCACATTTCAGAATATTTTTCTCAGCACTTGGGCGAGTATGAGAATGTACTAGCAGCACTTGAAGACTTAAATATTTCTATCCTGAAGGCAATGGGAAAAACAAAAAAAGTAAGAAAATTTGATTATTTTTATAAAATCTCTTTGGAAAATATTTTTCTTAAAAATCATACCTATTTTCTAGTGTATCTTAGAAGTATAGATTTGTTTTTATCACTGATAATTTATTTTTCTTGATATAAATGACCTATTTATTTGCAATTCAATTATAAAAAATTCACCAGATGGCAGATATTGTGCTTCATGCTAAGGATACAAAGATACAAAGAGCTTTCCAAATGGTTCTTATTCTGGTGGGGATAAAAGCGCATGAACGAGTGATTCACATATAGTACAACAGAGAAAAGCGCAATATAGAACACCTAATTCGTGCTGGAGGATATAACACCTGAGCAATTTGAATTAAAAGAAGTAGTTATATCTAAGCAAAGAACCAGATGCAAGGAACATCGTGTGCAAAGGCCCTGTGTCAGGAGGAACATGGGGCATTCAAGGAAGATGGCCAATAAGGCTAAAACTCGGAAAAATCAAGAGTGTCATGATGTCAGATAAAACTGGTGTGGTTGGAAGTGGTAGCATCTTTCATCATGTGTGTTAGTAAACCTGTATTTACTAAATCTAAATGTTAGATTTAGACCTGTATGCTAAGTGCAAATAAATCAGCCATTTTAAGCAGAGATATGAAAAATCATGTAGTGTTTTTTAAAAAACATGCAAGAATTAGCTTGGGATTAATGTGGAGAATGTGGAAGGATAGAAAAAGGAAGATGAGTGAGGAGGCTAGCCAAGGATGAATCCTAGTTTTAAGCTTGAATATCTTGGTACTGGCACTATATAGACAGAGAATGCTGACAGAGGACCATGTTTAGGGAGATAGGATTAGGAATTCCTACTGCAGTGCAATTGGTTAAGAATCTGACTGCAGTGTCTTGGGTTGCTGCTTAGGCACAGGTTTGATCCCAGGCCTGGTGCAGTGGGTTAAAATATCTGGCTTTGCCACCTCTGTGGTGTAGGTCGCAGCTGCAGCTAGGATTTAATCCTTGGTCCAGGAGCCATATGCTGTGGGTGTGGCCATTAAAAAAAGGAAGTAAGATCATAAGTTACTTTTCAGACATACTGAATCTAGGCTATCTTCAAGACATCTAGGGAAAGTCAAATAAGCCATTAGATACATAGATCTAGATCTGAGAGACCTAAGTGTATATGAGATATATAACTTGCGAATTGTTAATGCTTAAGCAGAGAACTTGAGTGATATGTCATCGTAAAAGAGTATAAAGTAAAAAGAGGAGGGGACCCAACACTGAGCTTAAGGAACTTCAGTTTTTGATGGTGAGTAGAGGAGAATGAGCTGAGACAAAGTGGGAAGAAAGATGGGGGAAAGCCATGAAAATGTAATGTCCAAAAGCTGGAGATAGAGTATGTCAAGAGGTAGGAAGTGGGCAACACTATGAAGAGGTCAAGAGAGATGAGAATTAAAATTTCCACTGTCAGTAAGTCAGAAAAAAGGCATTTTAACATATACAGTACATAACAAGAAATTTTGAAAATTAAAGCATATTGGAATTTCTGAATAAAGACAGCAGAATAATATATACAAGGAATTCTGCTTGCTATTGAAGCTTCATGGAAAAGAGTGAAATTAGATTTTTAAGAGAAAAAAAAAATTTAATTTGTCCATGCCTGTGGCATGTGGAAGCTGCCAGGCCAGGGCTCAAACCCAAGCAACAGCAGTGACCTAAGCCACTATAATGAAGATGCCAGATCCTTAACCCACTGCTCCACAAAGGAACTCCTGAAACTAGATTTTTTAAATAGGGAAATTTATAGCAATAAAATTTAGAAACTGAAAAGCAAATGGACAAGCAGTAGTTGACAGAAGACCTGAAACATTTGACTGCTTCACTTACAATGAGAAAAAGGAGAAAATCATCAGCTTGATTTGTAAAAAGACTCAGGAATTTGTGGCACTAGCTGTCACTGGAAAAGGAGGGGAATGGTAGGGCTAAAACAAGGTGATTTATTGGAAATCTGAGTAGGAAGCAGTTAGGTCCCCAGATCCCCAGATCCCTTGTTGTTCTCTACCCAGCTAAGCAATTGCATCCAAGTAAGAAATATATTCTTGATCTCTGAAAAGGTAAAAGAGAGCCTTGGGGTGGTATTAGTCATAGTTGAGGGATGAAACAAAAGTTAATATACTACGTTAAAATACATCCAGCACTCTTCTCTTACTTAACTTCAAGTATTGGCAACCAAGTATTTTTCCTCCAAGCAGATAACAAGAGGCTGTCTCTGGGAAATCTAACCGTGAGTTCCCTTGTGGCACAGCAGATTAAGGATCCTGCATTGTCACCGCATTGGCTCAGGTTGCTGTGGCATGGGTTCGATCCTTGGCCTGGGAACTTACACATACCATAGGTGTGGCCAAGAAAGAAGGGCAGGAAAAGTCTAACCATTACAAACAAGGGAAAAGACCTATAAATTCTCCACTGATGATGGAGCTTGGTCTGATCTCTCCTCCCATTGCATAATCAGCTTATTTATAGTCCATCCTTAAATATGCAGTCATTCAAGTACCACCAAACTTCTTACAGGAAAGACTGAGACCAAAACAAACTGAAAAAGAAAGAGGGAGGGACTAATTCAGCAGACAATGCATGAAGATGGAAACTTCAAAGTAATGCCCTTTATGCCACGAAGATGTAAGAGAAGATATTACATCCATGAAGCAAGAACAGGATGACAAACAGTGGGCCACAGGAAAATAAGAAAATGCTTTTGGAGGTTTAAGTAAGAGAGCAGAAATAAAGATTTAACAGAGTTTTGGAAAATAAAGTTTAAAAAAGCTCCAAAAAATAAAGCAAAATATGACATGAAAAATGGAGTATCAATCTAAGATGTCCAATATCCAAATAACAAATTCCAGAAAGAGAGAAAAACAAACAAAAAAAAGAAATCTGAATGGATTTTCTCTTGACCTCTTCAGGAGCATTTAGAAATCGCATAAAGTTTTATCCCTTGGGACCATCTGTCCAGAAATGGTAATTTTTTAAAGTTCTGCTTGATATAACTTCTTTGGTTAGATCTTATCTTAAATGCCATGTTCTCGGAAAGGTCTTCTCAAACCACCTATCTAAATAAGGTTGTCTTGGAGGTCCCATTGTGGCTCAGCTGTAACAAACCTGACTGGCATCCATGATTAGAATATCTTAAATAGTGAACTTTGTGCTTCTTAATTCAAAGCGCTATTCCACACACTCAAAGAACACAAGGCAGGGAATTCCCCTTGTGGCTCATTGGGTTCTGAACCTGACTGGTATCCATGAGGATGCAGATTTAATCCCTGGCCCCACAGAGTGGGTTAAGGATCCAGCATTGCTGTGAGCTGTGGTGTAGGTCGCAGATGCACTTATCTGGTGTTGCTGTGGCAGTGGCATAAACTGGCAAGGGCAGCTTCGCTTTGACCCCTAGCCTGGGAACTTACATATGCCTTGAGTGCGGCCCTAATAAGCAAAAATAAATAAATACACACATGCATACATGATACATAAAATAAAAAAATTGTCTTTATCAGAATATTTCATTTGTTCCTTGCTAGCAGTTATCAGGATGAGTAACTATGTATTTTTGTTTGTTTGTTGTCTGTAAGGAAGGAGAAAGTATCTTTTTTTTTGAATACCCAGAAACTAGCAATTAAAATGGACCTGAAAATTAAAATGAACTCAGTAAATGTAGTGATTGAGTAAACTGTTGAAATTCCATATGCTAAGTATTTTTGCTTCTGAAAGAAAAATTGTTCCTAAATTCCTTGACGAAGCTTTCAGATTTCTTTTAATAGGAAAAAAAAGCAAGTATATAGTATTTCTTATTTTCTCACAGATTGCACTAAAATATTCTTCTCCTTGTAGTAATACAATGAGGCTTTGTGCAATTTAAATTAAGGTCAATCCGTTATTTTGGTCTCAAGTACAAAGTCTTTTCTTAGCATGGACCCTTAAAAAAGCATTTTGGCCATATAATCATACTGTATAATCAAAGATAATGTATTTGATTTTTTAAAAAAGAAAGAAAATAAGAAATGGTAAAAAAAAATAAAGTGAGAAAGGTATGCGTGATAGCTCAAAATGAGTGAAATGCAGAAGTTTTGACATTTTTTCAAGCCACTGTTAAACTGACATCTTGTCCATTCTATCTAATGCAATGAATTCTGATTGAGAAATCTAGTATTTTCCTTTTGAGAGTTCCTAAATATTTTTATCCAGATGAAAGGTCCTGTCTCAGTAGGAAGTGCTGACTGTTCAAGACTTTTATGAAAAATGAAATGCAGGCCATTTATGGTATATCTTCACTGGTAATACATTTGTCTACTGTGTCAGAGAATGGATTAAATGGGTTACAACTGCTTAACTTAAACTTCAAGAGGTGACTTTGCACAGATATAGTCTGTCATTATTTTCCCTTCCTCTTCCTTCTCCTTTAACACAAGCCCTTTGCTAGATCCTCAGGAGTTAACTGGATTATTTTACTTTGGTTATTTTTCTGAAATAAGCATGATATGTCAAATTTCAAATGATCATTTGAAAGCCCTGAAGGTAGCTGAAACCAGATTTCCCTGATTTTGGGTTTCACACAAACACACGCACACACACCCACACGCACATGCGCGCGCGTGCACACACACACACACACACACACACACAAATAGATTTGTCCCTTTGTTTCTCTTCTTTCTACAAATGGGTGATAAGTAACATATCCTCAGTATGAAATATGCTTGTAATATCAAATCACATGTGGAATTCTGATGCTTAAGTGAAAACATCTTGTACTGTGTTATATAAGAATAAACGGGATGCCCTTAAGGCTCATTGGTAGGGCTTAAAAGGAGATTATGAGCTAAAGTGAAGAGTGGTGTTCTTAAAATAATTATTTAGGGTGCAACAGTCATGCTGCTGAGTGAACCTGGGGATGTGTCAAAATTAAAATGTATACATATTTTCTATTTTTCTCCTAAAAGTCGTTTTTCTAGTAAGCACATCCTACAATATAGCATCAATGATTTTAAGAAAAATATGAACTTGAGTCTTAGCACTACTGAGCACCTATCTCTCCCTTGCCTCTTAACATCTGTCTTTGGGATCTATGTTGTTTGTCTCCCCAGCATCTGTAGATAACATCATTTCAACCTTTCCATCTCTCCTCTATGCTTATTTCCTTCTATTTAGCATGTCAGCCCCCCAGGGTGCCATATTCTGTTCACTAGTTAATTATAACCATTTCATTTATAAAAAGTTGTCTTATAAAGAAAAAAAGAAATAGCAATAGGTCTAAGAATTCCTATCTCGGAAAAAAATCATTAATTATGATTTTTACATTGGATTTATAGTGAAAATTTTCCCATGTTTCAGGCAGAATATAGGAGCTAAAATACTACTCTGATGGAATAGTAACCCTCTTAGGCGTATAGAAGGCGGACATTTTCATCCTTCATTATAGTTTAATTACAGTCCTTTTAATTATTAAATTTTATTAATGAAAAATATATTCTTGGACTTCAGAGTGACCATAGGAAAACATTTTCCAAAAAGATTATTTGATATCCCATGTGTTCCTTGAAATTACCTTTCACATAAATGTGTTCAGGAAAAAGAAGATTGAGACTAAGGGCATGGAAAATAGGAGAGAAGTTGTCTTGAGCTTGCAGATTTGGCCCAATAACAGAGAAGCCCTGTGTCAGATCTAATCCTTAGAATCCTCCTTACAAAGGTGGCCAGACTTCTGGCCAGTTCTGGCAAAGGGAAATGCTGGGTGATTGGAAACCTGCTTCAAGTCGTTGGGGACAGAGTCCTCTAGGAGACCCATGGTTTCCTGAAGGAAACTGAAGTACCTGCTGACTTATAGAATAGCAGTCCTGGGCAGAGGAACTTGCCACTTCTGTCTGTGGAGGGAGCAGAACTGAGATCACAGACCTGACCTAGTTCATGTGAGTATGGTTTTGGGGGCAATTTAAAGATGAGATTACCTGTAGGTTAGACCACAGGGTGAATGATTAGTTCAGGCAAAGATCATCAACAAGGTGAAAACTAGGAGGATAAGGGACAGAAGCTCACAGTGTAGCCTAGGCAGGCTGGCAACTTGGATTGCCACCTACCTGGAAACCACACTGTTAGCTGTTTCTAGCTGTTGCCACAGCTCTACCAAATTACCTGACTGCTGACTGACTTCTCTGAGCCAAGTGCTAGACAGAGCCTCTTCTTCCCTACTAGTTTAAGGTTTGAGTAGTTCTGAACAAAAAGTGAATGAGAATTAACAAGTGCCAACTAACATTTTTATAGTGCTTAGAGTTATCAACATCCTTTAATGTACAATATTTAATTTATTCTTTGTAACATCTTAGTAATATTAGGCAAATGAAAATATACTTATTTCAAAAATGTGGAAACTGAGTCACAAAGTGCTTAGTTGATTTATTAATATCATAAATTTAGTGAGTTTTAAGCCAAGTGATTTTCATTTGAAATGTGGTTCCATACTGAACATTTTATAAATATGTAACCCTAAGTTGTATCACGGCACAAAAAATTTCTAGTGTTAGATAAGTTTAATGTTTGAGGAGTTCCCATTGTGGCTCAGTGGTAACTAACCCAATAGCATCCATGAGGATGCAGGTTCAATCCCTGGCCTCGCTCAGTGGGTTAAGGATTGGGCATTACTGCTAGCTACGGCGTGGGTCACAGATACGGTTCAGATCCAGTGTTGCTGTGGCTGAGGTGTAGGCCGGCAGCTACAGCTCAGATTCAACTCCTAGCCTAGAAACTTCCATGTGCCACAGGTTAGACCCTAAAAAAATACAAAAAAAAATTAATGTTTGAAACAATTAAACTCTTCAGCAGGCTGGAGACGTCCGGCTTCTCTGATAAAGGTATTTTCAGTTTTGCAAGTGAACAAATAGGTGCCCAGAGCTTAGTGTAATATGTGAAGAAAATATAAAAGAAACCATAGACAAAAGTAGATGGTAATTAAATGCTAAAATAATTAAATGCTGAAATTAAAAAAAGTAAATGGTGCATATACAACATTCTAGACAAGGAAGTTCATACATTTTAATATGCATAGTCTATTGTCATCAAAGAAATAGATGAAATGTTAATTAGAAAACAAGAGATGTAACATACCATATTTAGCTTTTTGCTTGAAGAATTAAATATATCTAAAAGGAGAGCTAATAGCTAGTGAGCACTATGCAAAACTGCCGGTGGCCCTCTGAGCTCTGGGTAGATTTAGGATCCCAAAGCATCCAAATAGAAGTCCAACTGCTTTTGCCAAATAAGCTAGCTAACTATTACACTTTTCTTTTTTTCTTTTTTCTTTTGTTTTGGCCATGCCGATGGCATTTGGAAGGGATTAAACCTATACTATAGCAGTGACCCAAGCCACTGCAGTGAAAATGCTGGATCCTTACCTACTGAACTACAAGAGAACCCCCACTTTTCACTTCTTACCTAAAATTCCACATTTAACATTTGCTATATATTTATATTTGGGTGGGTATCTTAGCTAACTGTCCTGTTCCACTGATAGAACTGTTCTAGTATTATTAACACATTGTCTTAATTCTTGCTTGAGTATTTGGGTATGTTTGAAAATGAAAAGGTACAAGTCTACCCTGGTTTTTCTTTACCAAAGTGTTGGTGTTTTTCCTGTTTTGTCATTTTAATATAAGTTTTAAGTTGTTTTTTTCAATTCTAAGGGAAATTTCCTTGAGAAAGCTATTGGATTTTCATTACATTTGTAAAGTAGTTTTGAGAGATTGTCATCTTGCTAATATTATGCTTCCCATGCATATGCATACATATTTCTTCATTTATCCAAACTTTCTTTTGTCTCATTAAATGTTTTGATACTTCATATAGTTTCAAAACATGTCTTAATTGATTTGTAGCTATTTTATCTTTTTGTTGCTTTTATAAATGGTCTGCCTCTCCATATTCCTTTTTTTTTTTTTTTTTTTTTTGGTGTGTGTGTGTGTGTCTTTTCTAGGGCCGCACCTGCAGCATATGGAGGTTCCCAGGCTAGGGGTCTAAACAGAGCTGTAGCTGCTGGCCTATGCCACAGCCACAGCAACGTGAGATCCAAGCCACATCTGCAACCCTCACCTCAGGTCATGGCAACTCTGGACCCTTAACCCACTGAGGGAGGCCAGGGATCAAACCTGCAACCTCATGGCTCCTAGTCGGATTCATTAACCGCTAAGCCATGACGGGAACTCCGTCTCTCCATATTCCTAACTCAATATTGGCAGTATATTAGAAAATGATTGATTTTTTTTTTGTATATGATTTTGGTGAGCAGATTAGCTACCATTTTAAGTGGCTGCTCCAGCTGTGACAGTCTATTTATTTCCCTTAACTAATATTACAGGTTTGAACATGGAGATGCATTGCCACTTAGTGGAATAATCAACCTATTTCATCTATCTTTCAGAAAATCTAACCAGATAAAATGTTGGTGGGTGGGGGTGAGACGTAAATAAGGAGGTAAGAATGGGCAGGATTTTAAAAGAGAAAGAAGATAGAGGTAACTACACATCTTTGACCACTTAAGCAGGCAGTTTGGGGCCTGGTTCTGCCAGAGGCCTTCATTCCAAAAAGGTCTGTGATTTATCAGTGGGTAGGATCAGGTTGTACTGACAGCAGTTTGCTACACTTTACCTTATGTTTCCTGAATGAGTGTATAACAGCAAATGATGATCTTGCCTATAATCTTGAAAGGACTTGAAAAAATCTCAACAAATCCTTAGAGCTGTGATAGTTACAGGCCCCAGGTAAATCTCTGGTGTACCCCAAAACCATAGGGATCCCTATATAAGTAGTCACCCTTTTTCATGATCACTTTTATTTTTAGACAATCCTAGTAATCCTTCCAACCCTATTCCTCTCCCTCCACCCAACCATAAATAAGATATAGTGAGAAATAATTGTATTTTGTGTTATGCACATATAGTTTTGGAACTGTTTGTTTCCTTCATGAGAATCTTTTTTAAAATGTAGCTTAAATTGCTGACTGGAACACTTTGTTCTTAAGAGAAATTGGGAGTTGATTTTCTGCCTAATGAAGTAATGAGTACAAAGTACACCTCTTTATTTAAACAGAAAAGATGGTTTGCTTAAGGATTTGCCTTCATGAATAGCCCTATTTCTAAAAAACTGATCTTTGAAATGTGTAAAGCTAGATGAGGGAAAGAGAAGTTAATACAAACATTTCTAGGGGATATACAGCACAGCATGTGATTCTGTCATGAGAATCAAAATTGATATGACTCATTTATTTTCCCTAAAGTGTAAAAGTAAAGAGGGAAAGATTAAAAATTTATCTGTGTTATATTTCTCAGATTCAACAGGCATCAGTTATTACCATGCTAAAGTTGTTCTTTCTGTTTCTTGTTTGCTATTTAGTATGCAAATGTACTAAATATTATTTTAACTATTTAGTTTTGCCAAAGTCTTCAATTGAATAGTATGTTCAAAAACAAAATAAGTATATGGTGCATTATACCTGTGTTTCCTGTGTGACTGCTACAGGACAATAGAGCTCATGGCCTCATGTGCTGTGTGCTGTCCTCTTTGGAATGATTTATTTAATGATCTGACAGTTGTGTACTAGCAATGGTCTGTAGCTCTAGTGGCTCTACAGGGGTGTAGCCTGGTCCGGGATCTCTGGTGTGGTGCAAAAATTACACACTCTTATTAGAGTTTCTTTAAACCAGGACAATATTCAGTTTGAATTTCTATAATGGATCATAATTCACTTTTTAAGACTACCAAGCCCTGTAAGTGACTTGACTTCTGACAATATAGAAATGAGATTGGGGAATTCCTGTTGTGGCACAGCAGAAACGAATCCAACTAGTATCCATGAAAATTCGGGTTTGATCCCTGGCCTTGCTTAGTGGGTTGGGGATCTAGCATTGCTGTGAGCTGTTGTGTAATTTGCAGATGCAGCTCAGATCCTGTGTTGCTGTGGCTGTGGTGAAGGCTGGCAGCTGGAGCTCTGATTCAACTCCTAGCCTGGGAACTTCTGTACGCAGCAAGTGAGGCCCTAAAAAGAAAAAAAAAAGAGAGATATTGTTTTCATTAATTGTACACTTATGTGCCCAAATATTAGCTGTGTCTTATTACTCTGAGATTAAAATGTCTACTTCGGCAACCTCTTAGATTTTTTGAAACAAAATAATAATAATATAGCTAACGTATTATTTAACGCTTACCAAAAACCATGCCAACACTTTCATTTTAGTATCTTATTTAATCCTAATATTTTATTAGGTAGGTTCTGTTTTGTTCCCATAAGTGTATAAAGAGACTGAGGCAAAAAAGTGTTAGGTCATATGGATAAGATGTAGACAGTAATCTCAAAATTGATTTTTTCTTAGCCTTCTTGTCTTGAAGCCACCATGCTTTCCAGTCAATTTCTTGAAAAGATGACAAAAATCATGGTTCGTTGGAGAGAAAAGAAAAAATATTTCAGGACTTGGTTAGTTATAACCATTATTTACTACTGTGCAATAAATTTTCCTCCTAAATTAAAAGTTATTTCTAGCAGTTTTTAAGAGTTAGGAATTTGGGAGTTGCTTAACTCAGTGATTCTGACTCAAGTTGTAGTCAAGTTTTGTGTTGACACTGCAGACATCTGAAGGTGCTTGAGGAACTGCTTCTGAGCAGCTGTTGTTGGCATATTAGGAGGCAATAGAGAGTTAGTCATGTAGCTTTAATTCCTCATCATGTGGTCTTCTCCTTAGGGCTGTTCAGATGACATGGCACCTAGATTTCTCCATAGCAAGCACAAAAAGAGGGAGAAAAAAAGAGACAGACAAAGAGACACATAGAAACCCTAAAATAAGACAGAGATTAAGATTACAATATAATCTTGGCAGTAATATCATATCACTTCTATCATATCCTATTCATTAGTAAATCCAGCCCTCCTCAAGGGGAGGAAAATTATTAAACTCCACTTATTTAAGGGAAAAGTACCATAGAATATGTGTAAATATCTTTTTAAAATATTTTATCATAGTTGATATACAATGTTCTCTCAATTTCTGCTGCACAGCAGAGTGACCCAGCCATATATCCATATATATTCTTCTTTTTTTAAAATATGATTTGTTTTCATATACCTGTTTACAGTGTTCTGTCAATTTTCTACTGTACAGCATGGTGACCCAGTTACATATACAAGTATACAATCTTTTTTCTTACATCATCATGCTCCATCATAAGTGACTAAACACTGTTCCCAGTGCAATACAGCAAGATTGTGCGTTACAAAGGCAATAGTCTGCATCTATTAACTCCAAGTTCCCAATCCATCCCACTCCCTCCCCTTCCCCCTAGGCAACCACAAGTCTGTTCTGTAAATCCATAATTTTCTTTTCTATGGAAAGGTCCATTTGTGCTGTATGTTAGATACCAGATATAAGTGATCATGTAGTATTTGTCTTTCTCTTTCTGATTGACTTCACTCAGTATGAGAGTATCTAGTTCCATCAATGTTGCTGCAAATGGCATTATGTCATTCTTTTTTATGGCTGAGTAGTATTCCATTGTGTATATATTCCACATCTTCCTCATCCAATCGTCTGTCGACATTTGGGTTGTTTCCATGTCTTGGCTATTGTGAACAGTGCTGTAGTGAACATGCGGGTGCATGTGTGTTTTCAAGAAAGTTTTGTCTGGATATGTGCCCAAGGGTTGAATTGCTGGGTCATATGGTAGTTCTATGTAGAGTTTTCTAAGGGACCTCCATACTGTTCTCCCCAGTGGATGTACCAGCTTACATTCCCACCAACAGTGCAGGAGGGTTCCCTTTTCTCCACACTCTCTCCAGCATTTGTTCTTTGTGGACTTATTAATGATGGTGATTCTGACCAGAGTGAGGTGGTACATTATGGTAGTTTCGACTTGCATTTCTCTAATAATCAGCCATGTTCGGTATTTTTTCATGTACTTGTTGGCCACCTGTATATCTTCTTTGTATAAATGTCTATTCAGGTCCTTTGCCCATTTTTCAATTGGGTTGTTGGCTTATTTGCTGTTGAGTTTATAAATTGTTTGTATATTTGAGAGATTAAGCCATTGTAAGTTGCATCATTTGAAACTATTTTCTCCCATTCTGTAAGTTGTTTTTTTGTTTTCTTTTTAGTTTCCTTTGCTGTGCAAAAGCTTGTCAGTTTGATTAGTCCCATTGGTTTATTTTTGCTTTTATTTCTGATGCTTTGGGGGACTGACCTGAGAAAACATTTGTAAGGTTGATGTCAGAGAATGTTTTGCCTATGTTCTCTTCTAGGAGTTTGATGGTGTCTTGTCTTATATTTAAGTCTATCAGCCATTTTGAGTTTATTTTTGTGCATGGCATGAGGGTGTGTTCTAATTTCATTGCTTTGCATGCAGCTGTCCAGGTTTCCCAGCAATGCTTGCTGAATAGACTTTCTTTTTCCCATATTGTATGCTCTTGCCTCCTTTGTCAGAGATTAATTGACCATAGGTGTCAGTGTTTATTTCTGGGTTCTCTACTCTGTTCCATTGGTCTGTCTGTCTGTTTTGGTACCAGTACCACATTGTTTTGATGACTGTGGCTTTGTAGTATTGCCTGAAGTCGGGGAGAGTTATGCCTCCTGCTTGGTTTTTGTTTCTCAGAATTGCTTTGGTGATTCTGGGTCTTTTGTTGTTCCATATGAATTTTTGGATTGTTTGTTCTAGTTCTGTGAACAATATCATGGGTAATTTGATAGGGATTGCATTGAATTTGTAGATTTCTTTGGGAAGTATGGCCATTTTTACAATATTAATTTTTCCAACCCAGAAGCTTGGAATATCTTTCCATTTCTTTACATCTTCTTTAGTTTCCATGATTAATGTTTTATAGTTCCCAGCATATAAATCTTTCACCTACTTGGTCAGCTGTATTCCTAGGTATTTGATTTTTTGGGGTGCAGTTTTAAAAGGTACTATATTTTTGCATTCCTTTTCTAATATTTCATTGTTAGTATACAGAAATGTGACTGATTTCTGAATGTGAATCTTATATCCTGCTATTTTGCTGAATTTGTTGATCAGTTCAAGTAGTTTTTGGGTTGAGTTCTTAGGGTTTTATATATATAGTATCATGTCCTCTGCATACAGTGCCAGTTTTACCTCTTCTCTTCCAATTTGGATGCCTTTTATTTTTTGTGTGTGTCTGATTGTTGTGGCTAGGACATCCAGTACTATGTTGAATAACAGTGGTGAGAGTGGGCATCCTTGTCTTCTTCCACATTTTAGTGGGAAGGCTTTCAGCTTTTCTCCATTGAGTATTATATTTGCTGTGGGTTTGTCATAAATAGCTTCGATTATGTTAAGGTATGTTCCCTCTGTACCCACTTTAGTAAGAGTTTTGATCATGAATGGATGTTGGACTTTGTCAAATGCTTTTTCTGCATCTATTGAGATGATCATGTAGTTTTTGACCTTTCTTTTGTTAATGTGGTGTATGATGTTGATTGATTTGCAAATGTTGAACCATCCTTTTGCACCTGGGATGAATCCCACCTGGTCGTGGTGTATGATCTTTTTTATATGTTGTTGGTTTTGATTTTATATGTTGGCTAAACTTTTGTTGAGAATTTTTGCGTCTATATTCATTGAGAATATTGGCCTATAATTTTCTTTTTTGGTGGTATCTTTGTCTGGTTTTGGAATTAGGGTAATGGTGGCATCATAGAATGTCTTTTAGAGTGTTTCTTCTTCTTCAACCTTTTGAAAAAATTTAAGGAGGATGGGTATAAGTTCCTCTTTGTATGTTTGGTAGAATTCGCCTGTGAAGCCATCTGGTCCTGGACTTTTATTTGTAGGAAGTGTTTTTATGGACATATTCTTTTTCATTTCTAATGATAGGTCTGTTCAGTTGATCTGTTTCTTCTTGATTCAGTTTTGGCAGGATGTAAGTCTCTAAAAAGCTGTCCATTTCTTCTGGGTTGTCAAATTTGTTGGCATACAATTGTTCATAGTATACTCTCATTTTTTTTTTTTGGATTTCTGCAGTATCCATTGTGACTTCTTTTACATTTCTTATTTTGTTTATTTGGGTTTTTTCTCTCCTCTTCTTAGTGAGTCTAGCCAGAGGTTAGTCAACTTTGTTTACCTTTTCAAAGAACCAGCTCTTCGTTTTGTTGATTTTTTTGTTGTTGTTTTTTGATTCTCAATTTTATTAATTTCCTTTATGATCTTTATGATTTCCTTCCTCTGCTGACTTTAGGTTTTGTTTATTCTTTTTCTAATTCACTTAGGTGGTGGCTTAAATTGTCAATTTGAGATTTTTCTTCTTTTTTGAAGAAAGCCTCTATTGCTTTGAATTTCTCTCTGAGCACTGCTTTTGCAGTATCCCATAGGTTCTCAGTGGTTGTGTCTTCATTATCATTTGTCTTGAGGTATTTTTTTATTTCCTTCTTGATTTCCTCACTGACTTATTGGTTTTTTAGTAGCATGTTGTTTAGTCTCCATGTAGTAAGTTTTTTCTCATTTTTTTCCTGTGGTTGATTTCCATTTTCATGCCATTGTGGTCAGATAATATACTTGAAATAATTTCTATACTCTCAAATTTGTTGATGTTAGCTTTGTGCCCCAGTATGTGATTGAGTCTTAAGAATGTTCTATGTGCACCTGAGAAGAATGTATATTCTGGTTTTTTTTAATGTAATGTTCTGAAAATGTCAATTAAGTCTAAATTTTCTGTCGTGTCCTTTAGGATCTCTGTTGTTTTATTGATTTTCTGTCTAGAGGATCTAGCCATTGATGTCTGTGAGGTGTTAAATTCTCCTATTATTATTGTATTTCATTCAATTTCTCCTTTTATGTCTGTTAGTATTTGTTGTAGGTATCTGGGTGCTCCTCTATCAGGGGCATATATATTGACGATTGTAACTTCCTCTTCTTGAATGGATCCTTTACCCATTAAGTAGTGTCCTTCTTTGCCTTTTTTAATGGCCTTCGTTTTAAAGTCTATTTTGCCTGATATGAGTATTGCAACTCCTGCTTTCCTGTCTTGTCCATTGGCATGAAATATCTTTTCGCATCCCCTTACTTTCAGTCTATCTGTGTCCTTTGCCCTAATGTGAGTCTCTTGTAGACAGCATATTGTAGGCTCTTGCTTTTTTATCCAATCTGCCACTCTGTGTCTCTTGACTGGAGTGTTCAGTCCATTGACCTTTAAAGTGTTACTGATAGATATGTATTATTGCCATTTTATTTAATTTTTTTTCTTGTGATGAGAACTATTAAGATTTATTCCAACTTTTAGATATAATACAGTAGTGTTATGTATAATTTTTTTATAATTTTTTTTTATTCTCCCACTGTACAGCAAGGGGGTCAGGTTATCCTTACATGTATACATTACAATTACATTTTTCCCCCAGCCTTTCTTCTGTTGCAACATGAGTATCTAGACAAAGTTCTCAATGCTATTCAGCAGGATCTCCTTGTAAGTCTATTCTAAGTTGTGTCTGATAAGCCCAAGCTCCCAATCCCTCCCACTCCCTCCCCCTCCCCCTCCGATCAGGCAGCCACAAGTCTCTTCTCCAAGTCCATGATTTTCTTTTCTGAGGAGATGTTCATTTGTGCTGGATATTAGATTCCAGTTATAAGTGATATCATATGGTATTTGTCTCTGTCTTTCTGGCCCATTTCACTCAGTATGAGAGTCCCTAGTAACATCCATGTTGCTGCAAATGGCATTATGTCATTCTTTTTATGGCTGAGTAGTATTCCATTGTGTATATATACCACTTCTTCTGAATCCAATCATCTGTCGATGGACATTTGGGTTGTTTCCATGTCCTGGCTATTGTGAATAGTGCTGCAATGAATATGCGGGTGCATGTGTCTCTTTTATGTAGAGTTTGGTCCGGATATATGCCCAAGAGTGGGATTGCAGGGTCACATGGAATTTCTATGGATAGATTTCTAAGGTATCTCCAAACTGTTCTCCATAGTGGCTGTACCAGTTTACATTCCCACCAACAGTGCAGGAGGGTTCCCTTTACTCCACAGCCCCTCCAACACTTGTTATTTGTGGATTTATTAATGATGGCCATTCTGACTGGTGTGAGGTGATATCTCATGGTAGTTTTGATTTGCATTTCTCTTATAATCAGCGAGGTTGAGCATTTTTTCATGTGTTTGTTGGCCGTCTGTATATCTTCCTTAGAGAACAGTTTATTCAGGTCTTTTGCCCATTTTTCCATTGATTGATTGGCTTTTTTGCTGGTGGGTTGTATAAGTTATTTATATATTCTAGAGATTAAGCCCTTGTCCGTTGCATCATTTGAAACTGTTTTCTCCCATTCTGTAAGTTGTCTTTTTGTTTTCTTTTTAGTTTCCTTTGCTGTGCAAAAGCTTTTCAGTTTGATGAGGTCCCATGGGTTTATTTTTGCTCTAATTTCTATTGCTTTGGGAGACTGACCTGAGAAAATATTCATGATGTTGATGTCAGAGAGTGTTTTGCCTATGTTTTCTTCTAGGAGTTTGATGGTGTCCTGTCATATATTTCAGCCATTTTGAGTTTATTTTTGTGCATGGTGTGAGGGTGTGTTCTAGTTTCATTGCTTTGCATGCAGCTGTCCAGGTTTCCCAGCAATGCTTGCTGAATAGACTTTCTTTTTCCCATATTATATGCTCTTGCCTCCTTTGTCAGAGATTAATTGACCATAGGTGTCAGTGTTTATTTCCGGATTCTCTATTCTGTTCCATTGGTCTGTCTGTCTGTTTTGATACCAGTACCACACTGTCTTGATGACTGTGGCTTTGTAGTATTGCCTGAAGTCTGGGAGAGTTATGCCTCCTGCTTGGTTTTTGTTCCTCAGGATTGCTTTGGCAATTCTGGGTCTTTTGTGGTTCTGTATACGTTTTTGGATTGTTTGTTCTAGTTCTGTGAGCACTGTCATGGGTAATTTTCTAGGGATTGCATTGAGTCTGTATTTTGCTTTGGGTAGTATGGCCATTTTTACAATATTGATTTTCCCAATCCAGGAACATGGAATATCTTTCCATTTCTTTACATCTTCTTTGATTTCCTTGATTAAAGTTTTATAGTTCTCGGCATATAGGTCCTTTACCTCCTTGGTCAGGTGTATTCCAAGGTATTTGATTTTGTGAGGTGCAATTTTAAAGGGTATTATATTTTTGTATTCCTTTTCTCATATTTCATTGCTGGTATACAGAAATGCAACTGACTTCTGAATGTTAATCTTATATCCTACTACTTTGCTGAATTTATTAATCAGTTCAAGTAGTTTTGGGGTTGAGTCCTTAGGGTTTTCTATGTATAGTATCATGTCATCTGCATACAGTGACAGTTTGATCTCTTCTCTTCCTATATGGATGCCTTTTATTTCTTTTGTTTGTCTAATTGCTGTGGCTAGGACTTCCAAAACTATGTTGAAGAGCAGTGGTGAGAGTGGGCATCCCTGTCTTGTTCCAGATTGGAGTGAGAAGGCTTTCAGTTTTTCCCCATCGAGTATTATATTTGCTGTGGGGTTATCATAAGTGGCTTTGATTATATTCAGGAATGTTCCCTCTATACCCACTTTGGCGAGGGTCTTGATCATGAATGGATGTTGGACTTTGCCAAATGCTTTTTCTGCGTCTATTGAGATGATCATATGATTTTTGACTTTTCTTTTGTTAATGTGGTGTATGATGCTGATTGTTTTGCATGTGTTGAACCATCCTTGTGTACCTGGGATGAACCCAACCTGGTCATGGTGTATAATTTTTTTGGTATGTTGTTGGATTCGGTTGGCTAAGATTTTGTTGAGAATTTTTGCGTCTATATTCATCAATGATATTGGGCGATAGTTTTCTTTTTTGGTGGTATCTCTGTCTGGTTTTGGAATGAGGGTGATGGTGGCATCATAGAATGTCTTTGGGAGTGTTCCTTCTTCTTCAACCTTTTGAAAGAGTTTAAGGAGGATGGGCACCAATTCCTCTTTATATGTTTGATAGAATTCACCTGTGAAGCCATCTGGTCCTGGACTTTTATTTGTAGGGAGAGATTTTATGACCTCTTCAATTTCATTTCTAGTGATCGGTCTGTTCAGTTGGTCTGTTTCTACTTGATTCAGTCTTGGCAGGCTGTAAGATTCTAGAAAATTGTCCATTTCTTCCAGATTGTCAAACTTGTTGCCATATAGTTGTTCATAGTATTCTCTTATGGTTTTTTGTATTGCTGCTGTATCCATTGTGATTTCTCCTTTTTCATTTATAATTTTGGTTATTTGGGTTCTTTCTCTCCTCTTTTGAGTGAGTCTGGCCAGGGGGTTGTCAATTTTGTTCACCTTTTCAAAGAACCAGCTCTTGGTTTTATTAATTTTCTCTATTGTTTTTTGAGTCTCTATATTATTGATTTCTTCTTTGATCTTTATAATTTCCTTCCTTCTGCTGACTTTAGGTCTTTTTTGTTCTTCTTTTTCTAGTTCGTTTAGGTGGAGGGTTAAGTTGTCAATTTGAGCTTTTTCTTCTTTTTTGAGGAAGGCCTGTATTGCCATGAACTTCCCTCTGAGCACTGCTTTTGCAGCATCCCATAGGTTTTGAGCAGTTGTGTCTTCATTAACATTTGTTTCAAGGTAGTTTTTAATTTCCTTCTTGATTTCCTCATTGACCCATTGGTTTTTTAGTAGCATGTTGTTTAGTCTCCATGCAGTAGGTTTTTTCTCTTTCCTTTTCCCATGATTGGTTTCTAATTTCATGGCATTGTGGTCAGAGAAGATACTTGAGAGAATTTCTATGCTCCTAAATTTATTGAGGTTAGCTTTTTGTCCCAATATGTGGTCGATTCTTGAGGATGTTCCATGAGCATTTGAGAAGAATGTGTATTCTGATTTTTTTGGATGTAGTGTCCTGAAGATATCAATGAAGTCTAACTTTTCTATTGTTTCCTTTAGGATCTCTGTTGCTTTATTGGTTTTCTGTCTAGAGGATCTGTCCATTGATGTGAGGGGGGTATTAAGGTCTCCTACTATGATTGTATTCTCATCAATATCTCCCTTTATGTCTGTTAATATTTGTTGTATGTATCTGGGTGCTCCTGTATTTGGGGCATATATGTTGATGACAGTAACATCCTCTCCTTGGATGGATCCCTTAATCATTAAGTAGTGTCCTTCTTTGTCTTTCTTTATGTCTTTTGTTTTAAAGTCTATTTTGCCTGATATGAGTGTTGCGACTCCTGCTTTTCTGTCATGTCTATTGGCGTGAAATATTTTTCCCCACCCTTTCACTTTCAATCTATATGTATCCTTTGTCCTAAGGTGAGTTTCTTGTAGGCAGCATATTGAAGGTTTTTGCCTTTTTATCCACTCAGCCACTCTGTGTCTTTTGATTGGGGCATTCAGTCCATTGACATTTAAAGTGATAATTGATAGATGATTATTTATTGCCATTTGAACCTCATGTTCCAGTTGATTCTATGGTTCTCCATTCTTCCTTTCTTTTTTTTTTTTTTTTGGTTGGATTGTCTCCTGTTATTATCTGCTTGAGTGTATTTTTTTTTTCATTTTTTGCAAATGCAATATTTGGTTTTGGCTTGTGGTTGCCCTGTTTTTTAAGGATGCTAACCCCTTCCCATAATTTTGTGTTTTAGCCTGATGGTCCTGTAAGTTCAAACACTTCATTACTATATTAAAATTAAGAAGAGAAACATACAAACAAACAAAAAGGGTTATTTACTTCCTAACATCCCTTGCCCACATTTTATGGTTTTGATGACTCTTTTTTATTTTTTTCTTTTTAATTTTATTTTGTTTGAAGCATGTTCATGATTAAATCTGTATGCTGGCTTATTTGAGTGACTGCTCTCTGATTGCGTTTTCCTCAGTCCTAGTTCTTCCTCTTCTTCTTTTTTTTTTCTTTTCTTTTTTCTTCCCTTTCCTTCCTTTCTTTTTGGTTTAGAGAAGCCCTTTCAATATTTCCTTTAACCTGGGTTTTGTGTTGCTGTATTCTTTAAGTTTTTGTTTGTTGGAAAAAATTTTTATTTCCCCTTCTATTTTAAATGGTATTCTTGCTGGATAGAGTATTCTAGGTTGCATATTTTTTTCCTTTTAGCACTTTAAATATCTCTTGCCATTCCCTCCTGGCCTGTAGTGTTTCTGTAGAGAAGTCAGCTGATATTCTTATGGGGGTTCCCTTGTAGGTAACATTCTGTTTTTCTCTTGCTGCCTTCAGGATCCTCTCTTTATCACTAACTTTTGCCATTTTTATTATGATGTGTCTTGGTGTGGGTCTATTTGGGTTCAGTTTGTTTGGGTCCCTCTGTGCTTCCTGTATCTTGAACCCAGTATCCTTTAGATTTGGGAAGTTTCCAGCGATAATTTCTTCAAATATATTTTCCATCCCCTTATCTTTTTCTACTCCTTCTGGAATTCCTATTATGCATAGATTGGCCCGCTTTATATTATCCCATAGGTCTCTTATATTGCTTTCATGTTTTTTGATTTGGTTTTCTGTCTGTTGACCGGATTGAGTGATTTCCATTATTCTATCTTCCATATCACTGATTCGTTCTTCTGCATTATTCATTCTGGTTTTTACTGCCCTTAGTTCCGTTTGCATCTCTGCAAATGAATGTTCTAGTTTTTCTTGGCTCCTCCTTATATTTTCTAGTTCCTTTCTGAGGGTATCTGCAGTACTGTTCATATCTTCTCTTAATTCCTTCAGTATTTTTACTATTTCACTTTTGAACTCCAGGTCTGTCAGACTGCAGAGATCTGTTTCATTGTTGACTGTTTTAGGTGAGTTCTCCTGTTGGTCTGACTGGGGGTGGTTTCTCGGCTTCTTCATCTTGCTTGTTGTTTTCTTTCTCCTGAGGGAGTTGTACTGTCTGTTATCGGGCAGTGTTTGCCTTGTCACTGCCGTGGAATATTTCCTGAGGGCTGGTGTTGTTGGCCAATCTTTTTTGAAGTAGTGTGGCTTTTATGGAGTGTTGATGGGGCTAACAGTGTTTCTTTGAAGCAAAGGAGGACTTCCTGAGGGCAGACAGGATTGGGAGGTCCACACCACGATGGTAGCAGATTCCACTTGGTCATGCAGAGCTTGCTCTGGTGTTTTTAGGCTGTGGGGTTCTTGCAGGGGGTGGGCGGTGTTGGGCAGCTGTTCCTCAGGAGTGCAGCACCCTCTGGGGGCAGGAGCAGCTATCTGGGTCACTGAGAACCTAAGAGGCTCTTTCCTAGGGCAGCCCAACTCAGAAGGACGGCCTGTGAATGTAGGCGGATCTTTTCACAGTCTGGCCAAAGTTTTTGCAGCTTTTCTGGGCTGCAGGGGGTCCTCCAGGGGGCTGGTGGTGCTGAGCAGATATTCTGCAGGAGTGGGGCACCCCCTGGGGGCTTGGGTGGGTAGCAGGGCCGTTGGAAACCCAAGAGGCTCTCCCCGGCGCAGCCTGACTCAGAAAAACCGTCCGAGAATTAGGCAGATCTATTCACGGCCTGGCTAGGCTTGTTCTAGCTTTTCTGGGCTGCAGGCCTTTTCTCGGGGGCTGGTGGTGTTTGGTGCTGCTCTGCGGAAGTGTAGCCCCTCCAAAGGGCCAGCAGGCCTTTGCAGGGACAGCCCCTGCGGTGGTAGGCTTCAGGTGATTGTTGAGGCCAGCCCTCCTGGATGGCAGGCAGCCCCAGGTTCAGCGAGAGCATAGGGGGTGGCGGGGGTGGGGGGAGGGGATGCACTGGGAAGCACAGCTTTCAGCTAGCTAGCGGGCCTGTAAGCTTGCTGTGGCGTGGGGGGTATTCTATGGGGACCCACCCCTTCTTCTCTCCCCTCCCCAGCATGGGCACAGACCAGGCTCTTCTCCCAGGTTCCCTCTGATGCGGCTTTCCACTTCCCCTCCCCTAGAGTATTGCTCCCTTCCTCTGCAACAGCTTTGTTTTCTAGTCTCCCAGGCAGTCTCTGCCCCGTCAAATCGTTTCTAGACCTCCCAAGCAGTTTCTGCTCCACCCTGCCCTCCCAGCCCTTTCTCGGGGACTAACCTTCGGAGGCAAGGTCTCGGTGCCCAGGCCCCAGCCCATCTGTGCCCGTAGTTCAGATGGTCCGTTCGGTTCTTGATTGGCTTTTCAGTACTCCAACTTACTGCTACACTCTTCTCTGCATCTGGAGATTCCTCCGATTCGTTTGATCTTTCCCCCGTGTAGGTGACTTTCCAGGGTGCGGGATCCCTTTCTCCTCTGCAGTTCCCTTTTGGGAGCGCCCGTCCCGCTGGGATTCACCTTCTCTCACTCTCCTCCTTTCTCCCTTTCTGCCCAGTAATGTCACGAACTTCTTGCCGTTATTGGAGTTTAGGTTCCTCTGCCAGCGATTGGTTGCTGTTCTGTGCGAATCATTTATTCTGTAGATGTGCTTTTTTTGTTGTGTTTGTGGGAGAGGGCGAGCATGTCCCCCTACTCCTCCGCCATCTTGTCCTCCTCTCCTATTATTGCCATTTTAAACCTTGTTTTCCAGTTCATTCTATGTGTTTCTCTTTTCTTCCTTCCTTTTTTTTTTTTTTTGGTTGTATGGTTTCCATTTATTGTATGCTTAAGTACTCTCCTCAGTTTTTGTGAATGTAATATTCAGTTTTGATCTGTGGTTGTCCTGTTTTTTAAGTATTTTAACCCCTTCTTATATCTGCTTGCTTTAGCCTCACAGTCATATAGGTAGCCTGCACAAGAAGCACCCAATATCCCATAAACGAGCAAGAGGCTTCTCACTGCCTGCATCCTGCACCAGAGCCACCTGGTCCCCGACAGACTGGTGTGTGGTTTCTCGCCCCATGCAGCCTGCACCAGAACCGCTGTATCTCTTTAGAGTAGCAAGTGGCTTCTCACTGCTAGTGGCCTGAGCCAGAGCTGCCTCACCCTCTGAGAGCCCACAGGCACATGCGCAAGCTCGGGTACAGGGAGTTTCCTGTGGCGGTCTGCCCCTCCTCTTCTCGCCCTCCCCAGCAATGGCCCCTTGCCTCTCCTGCGGGTTCGAACCTTCTCCCACGTTCCTTCTGCCATGGTGTTCCCCTCCACAGCCTGTGGGTTACTGCTCCCCCTGCCCATGGCACACTGCACCTTAGCCCCTTAGGCTGTCTCCACACCGCCAACCACAGTCCTCTCCTGGGGACTGACCGGAGCCTAAGTCTCAGTGCCTAGCACCCACCCGAGCCACTCAGGCTGTGGTGTCAGGGCTAGTGGTTCAGATGATCTGTGCAGGTCTCACTCTGCTTTGCCCTTCTCAGTTCAGCTGCTACGCTTTTCTTGGTGGCTTTGAGGTCCTTCCAACTTGGCTGACCTTTTCAAGAGTTAGGTGGCTTCCCAGGATGTGGGTTCCTTTTCTCCTTCACAGCTCCCTCTCTGGAATGCTAGTGTGGTCCTGATTCCTTTTCTCTCTCTTTTTTCCTTTTGTTCTGCCCAGTATGTCAAGAGTTTCTTGCCCTTTTTGGAGGTCTGAGTTCTTCTGCCAGCATTCAGCTGATGTTCTGTGTGAGTCGTTTTACATGTAGATGTGTTTTTTTGATGTGTTTGTGGGAGAACTTGAGTGTAACCTCTTCCTCCTCCACCATCTTGCACCACCCCCTTCTACATTCTTTTTTTCACATTTTCCTCCATCATGTTCCATCACAAGTGATCAGATATCTTTAAAATCACCATAATAGTCTGCTTTTAACTGTGTTTTTGTGTGTTTTGAAAGGAGTGGTGGAAGAAGGGGATCTTTATCTTTTTTTCTCCATTAAAAGAAATAAATTGATTAAAACAAACATGCCCATTCCTTGAGTATTACCAATGCTGAAAGATAGTGAGAATCAGTTACTTTTTTAGAACTGTGCCTCAAGCCACATATACAAATATATTTAAGATTAAAGAACTATCAAAAAGTCAAAACATGCATAACAAGGGAGGAAATACATTTTTATATGTTTGAGTTAATTTAATATTAAAGATGACTAGTCTAAAAGAAGCTTTTAAGGAAGTACTTCAAAGATACCAGCTTTCAAAGAG
The DNA here is from genome assembly GCF_016906955.1 of Phacochoerus africanus. Taxonomy (NCBI): domain Eukaryota; kingdom Metazoa; phylum Chordata; class Mammalia; order Artiodactyla; family Suidae; genus Phacochoerus; species Phacochoerus africanus. The sequence continues at coordinate 45,878,333 of NC_062549.1, read as the reverse complement.
GGTTTCAGTTTTTTTAATGACTGCAAATCCTTGTTTTAGGAATAACTCCATTCAGTCACTCATTCAGCAGATATCCAGTGCTAGGAAGTAGAAAGGAATCTAAGTTTTGCAACACTATATCCTCAAGAGGCCTACCATGGAGCAGAATGGGTAACTCAGGATTGTCTGTAATGCAAAGCTTTGAATAGATTTGATAGGAATGGTTCAAACCACGTGGTAAGAATAGAAAAATGTATCACTTTGTCCAACTAATTTGGAAAGTTACTGAGGAGTAAAAGGCACTTAAGCTGCACTTCAAAGAATGGAAAGAAAGTCTATGGGCAGAGATTGCTGGGGTAATAGAATGGACATCACTTTCAGGAAAAGAAATAACATCAGCAAATGTGTGAGAAACAGTGTGTCTTCATGGAAAGACAAGAATAAAGTGTATTTGAAGCATAAGGCTATTTTGAATGCTAGTGGTTGTTCAGGCTGGGAAATTGAGAGTTTAAGCAGTGGAGGGCCATTAAAAATTTAACAGAGGGAAGAGTCAATACCCTGGAGTTAAGCGAGCTCTTACTTTTCTCATATAAACTTATTTGGTTTTCTGACTGCAATATCTAAAATGAGTCTAACGTTTACTCCAGTCATTATATTGATCTTTAGTCTTTGAAAGAAAAGTTATTGTGTACATTGTGCAATTTTGTGAATATTTATGTATTTGTGAATCTAGGTGATTTATGAATTCTAGAAAATTTTTCAGCAAGCATTATATATCCACATAGAAAGAAATATAATGAACTATGAATTTCCTCATTTTTAAAAATGTCATTCTTGATGTGATTTTTTGTTTTGGTTGTTACCAGTCAAAATGACTTGAGAAGCATAAAGCCAGGGTTGCCAACACTGTTTTTCTTTTCTTTTCTTTTTCTTTTTAGGGCCACACCCAGCATGTGGAGGTTCCCAGGCTAGGGGTCAGTTTCCGGCCTATACCACAGCCATGGCAACACCAGATCCGAGCCGTATCTGTGACCCACACCATAGCTCACAGCAATGCCAGTTCCTTAACTGACTGAGTGAGTTGAGGGATCAACCCCACCACCTCATGGTTCCTAGTCAGATTCATTTCTACTGCACCACAACGGGAACTCCTGTTTTTTCTATTTGTGTATATTTTTACATGATCAAAAAGTAATGGATAAAGGCCAAGAATTTTGGGCTTACAACAACAAATTGTTATTCAAAATTTTCAGAAAATATTTATGTATTTTTATTTCTTAGGAACATCAAAATATGTAGGTTATCATTCTTTCTTCCTCATAGGGTCATATTGTTTTTCTGTATTACTCTGAAAATCAGTATTTCTTTTTTTCTTCAAAAAAAATTTATTAAAGTATTTACAATGTTTTGCCAATTTCTGCTGTAGAGCAAAGTGACCCAGTCATATATACACATATATTTTTTTTCTTTTTATCATATTATACTCCATCATATTCTATATTAGAGATTGGATATGTTTCTTTTTTTTTTTGGGTCTATTTGTCTTTTAAGGGCTGCATCCATGGCATAAGGAGATTCCCAGGCTAGGGGTCTAATTGGAGCTGTAGCTACAGGACTATACCACAGCCATAGCAACACCAGATCTGAGCCGTGTCTTTAACCTACACCACAGCTCACAGCAACACTGGATCCTTAACCCAATGAGCGAGGCCAGGGATCAAACCCACAACCTCGTGGCTCCTAGTCAGATTCGTTTCCACTGCACCACAGTGGGAATTCTGAGATTGGGTATATTTCCTTGTGCTATACTGTTGGACCTTGTTGTTTATGCATACTAAGTGTAATAGTTTGCATCTACTAACCCCAAACTCCCAGTCCATCCCACTCCCTCCCCTCTCTCCCTTGTTTTAGACTCCCCCTATTTTAGACTCCACATACAAGTATAATCATATGGTGTTTGTCCTTTTCTTTCTGACTTCTTCACTTAGTATGAGACTCTCTAGTTCCATCTGTATTAGCATTATTTTGTTCTTTTTTAATGGATGAATGGTATTCCATTGTTATATGTACCACATATTCTTAATCCATTCATCTGTTGATAGACGTTTAGGTTGTTTCCATATCTCGGCTTTTGTGAATAGTGCTGCTCTGAATATAGGCCTGCATATATCTTTTTGAATTATAGTTTTATTTGGATATATATATAAATATCCTAGCAGTGGGATTGCTGGATCATATGGTAGTTCTATGTATAGTTTTCTGAGGAACCTCCATACTGTTTTCCATAGGGATTGTACCAATTTACATTCCCACCAATGGTGTAGGAGGGTTCCCTTTTCTCTACACTCTCTCCAGCATTTGTTATTTGTAGACCTTTTGATGATGACCATTTTGACTGGTGCGAGGTGATACTTCACTGTAGTTTTGATTAGCATTTTTCTAATTATTAGTGATGATGAACATTTTATCATATGCCTTCTGGTCACCCATATATCTTTTTTGGAGAAATGTCTATTTATGTCTTCTGCCCATTTGAAAATAAGTATTTCAATTAAATGAAATTAGGGTAGGTGAGAGATCAGCTCACAGGTTTTATCTATTAAGGGAGAGAAATGCATTTTGATTTACCTCTGAATCAATCAAATATGAACAATAATAATCTTAACATTTGTTAGTGTCATGATTTCTATCTTAAAAACTTTAGATCACTAAGTATCATAACTATCAAATTTTCTTTGTAATATAGACAATATTTTAAAAGACGGTGTAACAATAAAGAAATATTTTAAATGAAAAAGACCACCCATGTGACTGTCACTCAAATAAAAAGGCTAGTTTTCACATTTGTTCTTTGTTGCCTTCTCCTCTTTCTGGTTATCCCCTGTGGTTGAACCAGTCATCTAGTCCCCATGACTTACTCATTTTAATGTTGCTCACATCCCACTGTCTGGGCCATGTTAGGCAGAGTTGCCATGATTCTCACTGGGATTATTTGCCACAGACACCAAATTGATTATTCTTCTACCAATGTTCTCTGTAAATCATGCTCCACACTGCAGGATGAGAAATTTTTCCAGAAAATAAGGCTTTCCTTCATCTACCTAAAAGCTTGCAATATCTATCTCCCATTGCCCTCAGGAAAAAGCCCAGACCCTTTGCCCAGGGCACACAAGACTGGCTGGGCCCTCCTTGTCCATCTGGCACCACTGCTCATCTCCCTAGTCCCACCTATTGCCAGTCTTAGATGATTTCTTCCCCAGCCACGTTTAGCTGTTTACAACCCCCTGAATTCTGCATAGTCTCTGTCCACTCTGGACTTTGCCGTAGAGTGGTCCTTTTGCGTGGATGAATTTCTTTGTTCTCCCTAGGTTTTTTTTCAGGGTTCCAGTTATCCATTTTCTATCCATCTGAATGGTCCTATAATATCCTGGTGATGCTACAAGGCTCAGTTTCAATGTCATTTTCACAGGGAAGACTGCCTTGACCCACCAAGGGGAGTTGTGTGCTCTGAAATCACCTCAGTCATACTCCTGTGATTGTTCCTATCACTTTTTACTGTCTTAAAGGTGTAATATTGCTAGAGATAATTAAAGCATTCAGTAACATTTATTGAAATAGACTAGTTCATAGGAAAGGCAAGAATATGCTACTTCTGATCTCGTGTCAGCTAGAAGGGAAGAGGGGCTCAGTGACTGCAATACAATTCTGGACAGGTTAAGAGCCAATGTGACTATTTCCAGGAACTAGGGAAAAACTAAGGAGAGAGCAGATTCACAAAATTTCCACTCTAAATTGTTTCTAAAATTTGGAATGTTTAGTTGCTCAGGGCAGCAACATATTCTTTCTGAATTTATCAAAACATGAAATGAGAACTGCCTATCTCCAGCCTGCCTGGTGCCAGAGGGAGTCACAGCCCCCTGGCAAGGGGCCAGATGCATTTTGTGGCCAGCTGGAGAGGGCTGAAAAAAGAAAGGAATTAGCAGTTTTATAGTGCTTATACAATTTGTATTTTGTAAAGGATGCTGGTTTTTTTTTAATGTGGTTCATCATGTTTTCTCATGGTTTGATTTTTTTCTCCATAATCCATTATGTCGAACTTGATTTAAAATAGTTTTGTCTATGGCACATCTTCATGTTATGAGCTTCTTCTCTGATATTTTTGAGAGCTATAAACCAAGATTATAATGTTGGCAGAACATGGTAGGTGCAGGTGAGTAATATTTTTAGAGTTTCTTAGAAACAGAAGCCTCATTTTCATGCTGCTAATCAAAAAAGCAAGGAGGAAAAAGAGATATATGGCATAAATTTCATATAAAGTAGGCTGATAAGATAAAACAGTTCTAAACACTTTTTCCCACATAAGTATTTTTAATAGTGATGAAGCAAAATGGACTTGTTTCTTAGAGAACTTGAGTCTTGTGAATACACAGAAGTTCATGCATATCCCTGAATGACAGGCCAATCACTACTTAATGGTAGAGACACACATGATAGTGTGAAGGTAAAATGTCTGTCAATAACATAATTACCAAAATCCAACAGAAATGTTCCACAAATAAGTTCATTTGTAAACTGTTTTTTAGATTCCACATCTAAATGATATCATATGATGTTTCTCTTTCACTATCAGAATAGAAACAGACTCATGGACTTTAAAAACAAACTTATGGTTACAAAAGGGGACAGGTGGAGGTGGGGGAGGGATGGACAGAGGATTTGGGACTGGCATATGAACATCAAGGGATTTGGAATTACTGGCCAATGAGGACCTGCTGTATAGCACAGGGAACTCTACGCAGTATTCCATGATCATCTATATGGGAAAAGAATCCGAAAGGCAATGTATGTGTGTACATGTATAACTGAATCACTTTGATGTACAGCATAAATTACCACAACATTGTAAATCAACTATATTCCAATAAAACTTTAAAAAATGAAAAAATCCAACAAATGAATTTGTACCAATATAGGAGAATAACTGGAGAGGAAGCATAGCTCCTAGTCAGTCTCATCTCCTCATTTGTGTAATCAAAACAGATCATCTGCAGAGACAGAATATATACTCCTGCAACCCACTTGGAAGTACAAAGGAGGGATGTGGAACCTGCCTACCCAGAGTTATAAATAGCATCAGGAGCAGAATCCAATGCCTCTAAATGCCTCAGTAAAAACAGAAAAAGTAGCCTCAACACTGGGAACCACGGTCTTCTTTTGAGAAGCAATGAGTTCCCATCGTGGAGCAGTGGAAATGAATCTGACTAGGAACCATGAGGTTGCGGGTTCGATCCTTGGCCTCACTCAGTGGTTTAAGGATCTGGTGTTGCTGTGAGCTGTGGTGTAGGTCGCAGGTGCGGCTCGGATCTGGCGTTGCTGTGGCTCTGGTATAGGCCAGCAGCTTTAGCTCTGATTAGACCCCCAGCCTGGGAATGTCCATATGTCGTGTGTGCGGCCCTGAAAAAGACAAAAAATCAAAAAAAAGAAGCAATGAGCACACACACAAAAAGGGTGTGGTGTGAAAGTCCTAAAGGTGCCTTCTCACCCCAACTTAATAAGCACACTAGAACACCTACCACATTCAAGGTGTTGCCAGGTGTTTAGCACAAAGAAGATTATAATAGGAAACAAAAATTACCTTCCAATGATATAACAAAAACACTTTTATTAATAGCTATTCTATTATCTTGATCATTGTGTTGCAGAATTTTTTTAGTCAATTGATAAAGTGATTGTTGATTTGATAAAGAGAAACAGCAGGGGATTATGTAACACCTCTTCCTTGTCCCTCAAAGCTCAGTGCAAAATAGCTCTTCAACTTCTTTGCAAGGATGAGACTATTGTGAGGAGTGGACCTGTGGCCACAAGGAAAAGGGGAGTAACTGAAGGGGCTGTTTTCTTCCTTTAATTCTTAGTCTCCACCCCCTTTTATATTTTTTCATGCATATCAGAGGCACAAGTAAAGCTCCATGAGCTGATTATCAGTAAAAGAATAATTCCTGAAAGTTACTCATTTTAGACAAAGCATTATATAGAGAGTCTATATTTTATGTAGCCCAAGAGACGTCTTGTAAATGAGTCTTCTAGAATGAGCAGGTAGAAAGCAACACCAACCCTGCCTCCCACTTTAATTTTAAGCTAAACCTTTGTGACTCTTTCTTTTCTGTTCCCACAGTCATCATAGGATTGTTTGAGGAGTTAGGATGCAAGTTCACTACCACTCCTTATCTGAAATTCCAAAATCCATAAAATTTTGAAAACTGAATATTTGGTTTTGTTTTAATGTTGTTTTTTGTTTAATAAGCTTAGCACCTAAATTCATTTAGTAGCAAAACTTATTTTCACACTCAAGATCGTGTTGCAGGGAGCTCTTGTTGTGGCTCAGGGGGTTAAGAAACAAACATAGGGTCCATGAGGATATGGGTTCTCACTAGTGGGTTAAGGAACCAGCATAGCCACAAGTTGTGGCATAGGTAGCAGAAGCAGCTCCGATCACACATTGCTGTGGCTATAGCATAGGCTGGCAGCTGCAGCTCCGATTCAACCCCTAGCCCTGGCCATTCCATATGCTACAGGTGCAGCCCTTAAAAAGGAAAAAAAAAGATTGTGTTGCAAAAATATCAATATAGTCATTATAGGATGCTATCTCAGACCCTGAATATTACATGATAGATAGTATAGTAGGTATTACCTTTCTAGATTCTGAAAAATTCTGAGTGTTGAAACATATTTCGCCCTGATAGTTTCAATAAAGACCAAGTTGAGATGGCTATGTTAATGTATACGATATGGTTATAGAACTGATTATTCTTTCAAACCACCAGAGTTTATGCTTCATCAATGGTGAAATGCAATACTATTTTTTTTTCTTCTGTACAGCATGGGAACCAAGCTACACTTACATGTATACATTTTTTTTTTCCTCCCTTTGTTCTGTTGCGATATAAGTATCTAGATATAGTTCTCAATGCTACGCAGCAGGATCTCATTGTTAATGGATTAACCATGAGAGCAATAGTTTGCATTCGATAACCCCACACTACCGATCCCTCCCACTCCCTCCCTCTCCCATCAGGCAGCCATAAGTCTCTTCTCCAAGTCTATGATTTTCTTTTCTGTGGAAAGGTTCATTTGTGCTGGATATTAGATTCCAGTTATGTGATATCATATGGTATTTGTCTTTATCTTTCTGACTTATTTCACTCAGTATGAGAGTCTCTAGTTCCATCTATTTGGCTGCAAATGGCATTATGTCATTCTTTTTTATGGCTGAGTAGTATTCCATTGTGTATATATACCACGTCTTCCTCATCCAATCGTCTGTCGACATTTGGGTTGTTTCCATGTCTTGGCTATTGTGAATAGTGCTGCAATGAACATGCAGGTGCATGTGACTTTTTTAAGGAAACTTTTGTTCAGATATATGCCCAAGAGTGGTATTTCTGGGTCATATGGAAGTTCTATGTATGGATTTCTAAGGTATCTCCAATCTGTTCTCCATAGTGGCTATACCAGCTTACATTCCCACCAACAGTGCAGGAGGGTTCCCTTTTCTCCACACCTTCTTCAACACTTGTTATTTGTGGACTTATTAATGGTGGCCATTCTGACTGGTGTGAGGTGGTATCTCATGGTAGTTTTGATTTGCATTTCTCTAATAATCAGGGATGCTGAGCATTTTTTCATGTGCTTGTTGGTCATCTGCACATCTTCCTTGGAAAAATGTCTATTCATGTCTTTTGTTGGCTTATTTGCTGTTGAGTTGTATAAGTTGCTTGTATATTCTAGGGATTAAGCCCTTGTCCATTGCATTATTTGAAACTATTTTCTCCCATTCTGTAAGTTGTTTTTTTGTTTTCTTTTTAGTTTCCTTTGCTGTGCAAAAGCTTGTCAGTTTGATTAGTCCCATTGGTTTATTTTTGCTTTTATTTCTGATGCTTTGGGGGACTGACCTGAGAAAACATTTGTAAGGTTGATGTCAGAGAATGTTTTGCCTATGTTCTCTTCTAGGAGTTTGATGGTGTCTTGTCTTATATTTAAGTCTATCAGCCATTTTGAGTTTATTTTTGTGCATGGCATGAGGGTGTGTTCTAATTTCATTGCTTTGCATGCAGCTGTCCAGGTTTCCCAGCAATGCTTGCTGAATAGACTTTCTTTTTCCCATATTATATGCTCTTGCCTCCTTTGTCAGAGATTAATTGACCATAGGTGTCAGTGTTTATTTCTGGGTTCTCTACTCTGTTCCATTGGTCTGTCTGTCTGTTTTGGTACCAGTACCACATTGTTTTGATGACTGTGGCTTTGTAGTATTGCCTGAAGTCGGGGAGAGTTATGCCCCCTGCTTGGTTTTTCTTCCTCAGGATTTCTTTGGCAATTTTGGGTCTTTTGTTGTTCCATATGAATTTTTGGATTGTTTGTTCTAGTTCTGTAAAATATGTCATGGGTAATTTGATAGGGATTGCATTGACTCTGTAGATTGCTTTGGGTAGTATGGCCATTTTTACAATATTGATTTTTTCCAATCCATGAACATGGAATATCTTTCCATTTCTTTACATCTTCTTTGATTTCTTTGATTAATGTTTGATAGTTCTCTGCATAGAAGTCCTTTACCTCCTTGGTCAGGTGTAGTCCCAGGTATTTGATTTTTTGGGGGTAAAATTTTAAAGGGTATTGTATTTTTTAATCCTTTTCTAATATTTCATTGTTAGTATACAGAAATGAAACTGATTTCTGAATGTGAATCTTATATCCTGCTACTTTGCTGAATTCATTAATCAGTTTGAGTAGTTTTGGGGTTGAGCCATTAGGATTTTCTATGTATAGTATCATGTCCTCTGCATGCAGTGCCAGTTTTACCTCTTCTCTTCCAGTTTGGATGCCTTTTACTTCTTTTGTTCATCTAATTGCTGTGGCTAGGACTTTCAAAACTATGTTGAATAGCAGTGGTGAGAGTGGGCATCCTTGTCTTGTTCCAGATTTGAGTGAGAGGGCTTTCAGTTTTTCTCCATTGAGTATTATATTTACTATGGGTTTATCACAAATGGCTTTGATTACATTCAGGTATGTTCCCTCTATACCCACTTTGGCAAGAGTTTTAATCATGAATGGATGTTGGACTTTGTCAAATGCTTTTTCTGCATCTATTGAGATGATTGTGTGTTTTTTGACTTTTCTTTTGTTAATGTGGTGTATGACATTGATTGATTTGCATGTGTTGAACCATCCTTGTGAAGCTGGGATGAACCCTACCTGGTCATGGTGTATGATCTTTTTAATATGTTGTTAGATTTGGTTGGCTAAACTTTTGTTGAGAATTTTTGCGTCTGTATTAATCAAAGATACTGGCCTATAATTTTCTTTTTTGGTGGTATCTTTGTCTGGTTTTGAAATTAGGGTAATGGTGGCATCATAGAATGTCTTTTAGAGTGTTCCTTCTACTTCACCCTTTTGAAAAATTTAAGGAGGACAGGCACCAGATCCTCTTTGTATGTGGTAGAATTTGCCTGTGATATGTTTTTAAAAACTGGAGTTCCCATCATGGAGCAGTGGTTAACGAATCCGACTAGGAACTATGAGGTTGAAGGTTCGATCCCTGGCCTTGCTCAGTGGGTTGAGGATCCGGCGTTGCTGTGAGCTGTGGTGTAGGTCGCAGATGTGGCTCAGATCCCACGTTGCTGTGGCTCCGATTAGAGCCCTAGCCTGGGAACCTCTGCATGCCGCAAGGAGCAGCCCTAGAAAATGCAAAAAGACCAAAAAACAACCAACCAAACAACAAACAAACAAACCCTATAAATTCTTGGAAGAATTCATTGTATTTCAAGGGCAGGAGAACAAATCATGCATAGGCTAGTGAAAATTGACCCCTGGTACAATGTGGAAAGTATGGATAGATTTATTAAGCTTTCAAAATGATATTGTCATGAGACTGCACTAATTATGTTTGTGGCAGGTATACAGACATGTATGAATTAAGAATGCTTTCACCTGTAGTCTTAATTTACTAAAAGGAATCCAGAGCTACATTCTAAAAGTCACTGATAGATGTCTTAGATGGCTTTGAGCATAATTGATTGATTTAAAGAATTCCTTTTATATTGATATAGGATGAGGTTAATTATTGCTTCTTTACAAACTCTTTTCTTATAATATGTAGTGCTCTGTTGGAATTTTCCTAGTTATAACCTGTATCTTTTTAGGAGGTAAATAGTGTGACCTCAAAATTGTGTCTTATTTCTAGAAACTCTCTTTAATCAAATTACAATTAAGAAAAGTCCATAATCACACACCTAATTTTAGTGTTACATTTTGAGCAGATGGAAAAAAATAATTGCTAAGCCTGGGAGTTCTCTATAGGAACAAGTTCAGATGGAAAGGAAGCCAAGTTTCACACCAAGGCCTGTCTGTGCTCACTTCCCCTCTTCCTACACCATTTAGGGCCCCAAATCCAAATTTAAAAATATAGCCATGTATTTAGAATAGGACCATTTATAGATTGATACCAGTGTTTCCCTGCTTCACTGAAATCAGACATTATATTAACCATTTAGGGACCCCTAAAATCATAGAGCCTTGAAAAAGGGACCAATTTAATATTTGGTGCTATGTAGGGATGAATGTCCTCAGAAGGCCTTCAGTAGGAACAGCAGCTCCTAGGGAGTTCTTCTCAGCCATGCTAAATTGATTGAGCTCAAATTACTGCTTGAACCATACCCTCTTTGGATCCCTGATCTCTTTTCTTGCCTGGGTCTCTGCATCTTCCATGAGTCTTTATATCTCATACCCATCTTACCTTTTTGCACAAAATCTAATGTAACTCTTTATAATAAGGATAGTTTCTATTTATTGAGCATTTTATATATCAGCCACTGAGCACATATATTATCTTAACTAATCTTTTAGCCCAACTGCACGAGACTCCCTTGCAGCCAAGCAATCTGGCAAATGATATGTAGTCAATTTTGTTTCCTTACCTTTCTCTTCACCTCCTTTATTCATTTATTTTCTCCTGAGGTTCCTTTATCTGGGCCAACAAATATTTGTGGAGTACTTTGGTGCTCAAATCTTCTGGAAAGCAGATGCTAAGATGGAACTAGGAGTGCAAGATTTTTTGGAAGAAATACCTGTGAAGGGAAGGGGAAAGGACACAGGAGTAGCAGGAAGAACCTTTACATCATGATGCAGATCTGACATCAAAGACATGAAAGCTGAGCAGAAAGAACCTCTAAAGAAGTCCTGAACAGGCCTGTGGGGAGCCCTGGAGCAAAGGGGCTGCCCAAAGAGGAGTTCCACATCAGGCATAAATGGCCCAGTTCTTGAATCTTCACTGTGTTAGTCATTAGTTAGAATAGCCTGGAGAGAATGTGGCTACAGCATGAACATTTCAGAGGACCCCTAAAGTACAGTACCTGGAGGCTGTCAAATAGGTACATTATTTTGACAGTTTCTCCCTCGTAGCACCTCCATAGCTGCCATGAGTACTTACTATATGCCAGAATGTGATTTTAGGAACATAGGCAATTATTCAGAAATCTTTAAAAATGCACTTTTTTTTGTCTTTTAGGAGCATACCTGTGACATATGGAGGTTCCCAGGCTAGGGGTCCAATCAGAACTATAGCTGCCAGCCCATACCAGAGCCACAGCAATGCCAGATCTGAACTGCATCTGCAGCCTATACCACAGCTCATGGCAAAGCTGGATCCTTAATCCACTGGGCAAGGCCAGGGATCAAACCTGAATCCTCATGGATGCTAGTCGGGTCCGCCAACTGCTGAGACGTGATAGTACCTCTCAAAAAAAAGTCTCAAAGGATTTTCAGTCTTTAAAAGTCCTGGCTTGGAAGTGCCCATCATGGCTTAGTGGTAATGAACTGGCTAGTTTCCTGACCTCGCTCAGTAGGTTAAGGATCCAGCGTTCCTGTGACCTGTGGTTTAGGTCACAAACACAGCCTGGATCTTGAGTTGCTGTTGTTACGGTGTAGGACAGCAGCTACAGCTCTGATTCAACCCCTAGCCTGGGAACTTCCATATGCCACAGGTTCAGCCCTAAAAAGACAAAAAAAAAAGTCCAGTCTTAACTAGGTTTTAAAAGCAAATGTCCATGGTAAGGGAAGGACCTTGCCTTTTTTATCTCTTTTATCTAATAACTTAATAAAGTTGAAAGCTTGCTAGGAGTGAAAGGATGGAACTCAAAACTTTTGAACTGGAGCAAGATGAGAAACTCTGGGACAGAGAGAGATGTGCAGAAAGGCCTAAATCTAACCTTGCCATAGTTTGTGATATAAAATGCTTAAATCTTACCTTGTTGTATGTAATAGTACATAGTGTATTTGATTTTTGGGTGTATTTAGTACACCCTGCTTTGATCAGGAAAGGTTTATGTGGAATTCCCATCATGGCTCAGTGGTAATAAACATGACTAGTAACCATGAGGACGCAGGTTCAATCCCTGGCCTTGCTCAGTGAGTTGAGGATCTGGCGTTGTGGTGAGCTGACACATAGTTTGCAGACGCAGCTCTGATCTGGCCTTACTGTGGCTGTGATGTAGGCCAGCAGCTATATCTCCAATTTGATCTCTGGGAACTTCCCTATGCTGTAGATGAGGCCCTAAAAATAAAAAATAAAAATAAAGATACAATAAAAAGCTTTGTGTATATTTAGTACACACTGATTTGATCCAGAAATGCTTCTTTGTCCATCATAGGAAAAACATACCTCAGATAGGTTCTTATTCCTGATACAGTTTTACATGAAACTAAATGCTATAATTCCTAGAGTGTACTGGGAATACTGTGAGACCCAAATTTGATAACGTGGGAGAAGGAAACCTAACATTCCTTCCTAGAGTCAGATATGCTGGTAAAAATAATGACCATTGCTACATAAACACTGAGTACCTGATGTGGAGCTTTGAAGACCACAGTAATGTTTAACAGGGTGTTCTAAAGAGACCCTCTCCAATCAAAAATAATAAAAGCTTTCCTCTGTTTTTCTCTGGGATTCTGCTTAGTGTTTGCACATTTTCTTTCTCTTTTTTAAAAAGCATAAAGCATAAGCTCTTATCAAAGCCAGTTTATTTACTTTTTACATTGATACTCAATTTCCTATGGAGATCATTTTTTCTTTTTTGGCTCCACCCATGGAATGCAGAAGTTTTTCTAGGCAAGGGATCAAAACACGACCCACAGTAGTGACCTAAGTAGCAACAGTGGCAACGTCAGATCCTTAACTCAGTGAGCCACCAGGAAATGCCTGAAGATCTTTTTACAGAAATCTTATTGAAGTATAGTTGATTTAAAATTTGTGTTAGTTTCAGGTGTACAGTGAAGTGAACCAGTTATACATATATGTATATCCATTGTTTCTCAGATTATTTTTCCCATATAGGTTATTACAAAATATTGAGTAGAGTTCCCTATGCTATACAGTAGGTCTGTGTTGATTATCTATTTTATATATAGTAATGTATATATGTTAATCTCAACCTCCTAATTTATCCCCCCCACATACATTTCCAGTTTGGTAACCATAAGATTGATTTCAAAACCTGTGAGTCTACTTCTGGTTTGTAAATAAGTTCATTTGTATCTTTTTTTATTGGATTCCACATATACATGATGTCACATGATATTTGTCTTTCTCTGTCTGACTTGCTTCACTTAGTATGATAATCTCTCCATCTATGTGGCTTCAAATGGCATTACTCCATTCTTTTTTTTGGCTGAGTAGTATTCCATATGTACATCTTTGTCAATTCCTCTCTTCAGTGGACATTTAGGATGCTTCCATGTCTTGGCTATTGTATACTACAATGAACATTGAGGTACATGTATCTTTTTGAATTACATTTTTCTCTAGATATCCACCTGGGAGTGGGATTGCTAGATCATATGGTAGCTCTGTATTTAGTTTTTTGTTTGTTTGTTTGTTTTTTGTCATTTTAGGGCCACACCCATGGCATATGGAAGTTCCCAGGCTAAGAGTCAAATAAGAGCTGTAGCTGCCGGCCTACTCCACAGCTGCAGCCTCAGCCACAGCAACACAGGATCTCAACCATATCTGCTATCTACACCACAGCTCAGAGCAATGCCAGATCCTTAACCCACTAAATGAGGCCAGGAACTAAACCCGTGTCCTCAGGGATACTAGTCAGGTTTGTTACCACTGAGCCACAATGGGAACCACTATATTTAGTTTTTTTAACTAAATATTTTTCTCCATAGTGGTTATACCAGTTTGCATTCCCACCAACAATACAGGAAAGTTCCCTTTTCTCCACATCATCTCCAGCATTTATTTGTAAATTTTTTGGTGATGATGGCAGTTGTCACTTGCATTTCTCTAATAACTAGTGATGTTGAGCATCTTCTCATGTGTTGTTGTTTTTGTTTGTTTGTTTGTTTTGGCCATCCATCTGTCTTCTTTGGAGAAATATCTATGTAGATCTTCTGTCCATTTTTTGACATAGAGCAACATGAGATTTTCTTATATTTTGGAGATTAATCTCTTGTAGGTTGCTTCATTGCAAAGATTTTTCTCCCATTCTAAGGGTTGTCTCTTCATTTTTTTTTTTTTGATGGTACCTTTTGCTGTGCAAAAGCCTTTATGTGCAATTAGGTCCCATTAGTTTATTTTTGTTTTTATTTTCATTATTCTAGAAAGTGGATCAAAGGATCTATTGCTATGACTTACTTCAGATATTTTTCCACCTGTTTTCCTCTAAGAGTTTTATAGTATCTCACTTTACATTTAGGCCTTTAATCCATTTTGAATTTGCTTTTCTGTATGGTGTTGAGAGGTTTCAAATTTCATTCTTTTACATGTAGCTGTCCAGTTTTCCCAGCTCCACTTATTGAAGAGACTATCTTTTCTGTATTGTGTATTTTTCCTTTGTCATAGAGTAATTGATCATAGGTATGTGCACTCATCCCTGGGCTTTCTATCTTGTGACATTGATCTGTATTTCTGTATTTGTGCCAGTATCATACTGTTTTGATAACTGTAGCTTGGCAGTATAATCTGAAGCAGGGGAGCCTGATTCTTCCAGCTGCATTTTTTTCTCAGGATTTTTTGGCTATATGAGCTCTTTTGTGTTTTCATGAAAATTTAAAAAATTTTGTTCTAGTTCTAAGAAAAATGCCATTGGTACTTTGATAGGGATTGCACTATATCTGTAGATTGCCTTGGGTAGTATAGGCAATATTTATTCTTGATATCCAAGAACATGGTACATCTTTCCATCTATTTGTGTCATCTTTGATTTCTTTCATTAGTATCTTGTAGTTTTTGAGTACAGGTCTTTTGCCTCCTTAGGTAGGTTTATTCCTGGGTATTTTATTATTTTTGATGAGATGGTAAATGGGATGGTAACTTCTCTTTCTGATATTTTTGTTACTGTATAGGAATGTGAGAGATTTCCGGGTATTAATTTTATTATCCTTCAACTTCACCAAATACTTTAATGAGCCTGAGTAGTTTTCTGGTAGCATCCTTAGGATTTTCTATGTATAGTATAATGTCATCTGCAAACAGTGACAGTTTTGCTTCTTCTTTTCAAATTTGTATCCCTTTTTTGGAGTTTCCATTGTGGCTCAATGGTAACAAACCAAACTAGTATCCAAGAGGATGCAGGTTTGATCTCCGGCCTTGATCATACACCATGATCAAGTGGGATTTATCCCAGGTGTGCAAGAATTCTTCAATATTTCAAATCAATCAGTGTGATATACAACATTAACAAACTGAAGAATAAAAACCTTATCATCTCAATGGATGCAGAAAAAGCTTTTGTTAAAACTCAACACTCATTTATGATACAAGCTCTCCAGAAAGTAGATACTGAGGAAACCTACATCAACATAATAAAAGCCATGTATGAAACACCCACAGCTAACATCATTGTCAATGGTGAAAAGCTGAAAAGAATTTCCACTAAGATTAGGAACAAGACAAGGATGCACACTCTCACCATTTTTATTCAACATTGTTTTGAAAGTCCTAAACAGCAATCAGAAGAGAAAATGAAATGAAAGGGATAAATTTCTTTTTATTCTTTTTTTTTATTCTTTTCTGTGGCAGTGATTTCCACCACTGTGTCTTCCAAATCATTTATTTGCTTTTCTGCCTGCTTGATTCTGCTGTTGATTTGACTAGTGTATTTTTTATTTCATTTAGTACTGTTCATCTCTGTTTGTTATTTAAATCTTCTGTTATGTATTTCTTGTATCTTCTCAGTTTATGCCTCCATTCTTTTTCCAAAATCTAAGATCATCTTTACTCTGAGGTCATTACTCTGATTTATTTTTCATCTAGATTGTCTTTCTCCTCTTCATTTAGTTGGTTTTGTAAGTTTTATTTTATTATTTCATCTGGAATATATTTCTCTGTCATCTCATTTTGTCTAACTCTGTTTGTGATGTCCTTTTAATGTAGATTGGATTTTATTTGCTAATACTTTGTTGAGGATTTTTGCATCTGTTTTCACCAGCTGTATTGACCTGTAATTTTCTTTTTTTTTTTTTTGTATTATCTTCATCTGGTTTTGGTGTCAGGGCAATGGCAAATTCTTAGAATGAGCTTGGGATTGATTCTTCCTCTGTGATTTTTTTGAGTAGTTTCAGAAGGATGGATGTTAAATCTTCTCTAAATATTTGATAGAATTTGTCTGTGAAGCCATCTGGTCCTGGACATTTGTTTTTAAGAAGTTTTTAAATCAGTTTCAATGTCAGTACCTGTGATTGGTCCATTCATATGTTCTGTTTCTTCCTGGTTAGGTCTTTGAAATTTGCACCTTTCTAAGAATTTGCCCATTTCCTCTAAGTGGTCCCTTTTATTGGTTTAGAGTTGCTTCTAGTAGTCTATTATCATCCTTTGTATTTCTGTAGTGCCTACTTTAACTTCTCATTTTTTATTTCTAATTTTATTGATTTGAGCCCTCTCCCTTTTTATTCTTAATGAGCCTGGCTAAAGTTTTATCAATTTTGTTTATCTTTTTAAAGAACCATCTTTTAGTTTCATTGATATTTTTACTCTTTCATTTGTACCTCACATGTTTCTGCTGTGATGTTTATTATTTCTTTTCTTCTACTAACTTTGGGTCTTGTTTGTTCTTCTCTCTCTAGTTGCTATAGGTGTAAGGTGAGGCAGTATGACTTTTTCTTGTTTCCCAAGGTAAGATTTATCACTATAAACATCCCTCTTAGAACTGCTTTTGCTGCATTCCCATAGTTTTTGGATTATTTTTTCATTGTTATTGTGTCTAGTCTGATGTGAGGCTCTGAACTCTCACTCCTGTAAAGAAACCTCTTTGATGTAATTATTTTCCAATTTGAAGGTTGCTCAGCCAGTGGGTATGGGGTTTGATTATATCATGGAAGTCCACCCTCCTACCATTTAATTTTGGTCTCTTCTTTGTCTTTGATTACAAAATATTGTTTCTGGTAGGTTCCAGTCTCTTTTTTTTTTCAAAGATTGCTCAGAAGTTAATTATGATTTTGGTATTTTTGAGAGGAGGGGAATTCAAATCCTTTTACTCGAATATCTTGGCTGGAATTGAGGGGCTGCTTTTAGTTTGGATGCTTGCTGCCTCTTTCCTTAGTCTGTTCTGGCTATTATGCCCTTGATATGGTCTGTACAGATGTGGTGGCCCTTATGCACACCCCAGTCAGTGAGAGCAGGGCTTTACACCTGTTCACAGGTCTTATAAGGGTATCTGCAGCCTGTGCACTCCCCAGAGAGTGGGAGCAGGTCTTGGAGCCTGCCTGTGGTTCTTTTAAGGTTGACCACAGCCTATGCCCACCTCTGGAGCCCATGATGGTGGCAGCAGCTCGCCGCTTACCCCCAGAACTCCTGAAGGTGGTGTCTTATTGCTTGACTGTACTCACAGGGAAAGAAGCTCTTATTGAGGTTATGCTCCTCTTGTTGCACACTCCTAGCAATGTCACCTTGCCTTTCTGGTGGGCTCAGCCTTCTTCCAATTACACCCTCAGTTGCCACAGTCCAGTCCCTTCAGGCGTTCTTCACACAGCCAACCCCAGTCCTCTCTGTATCTGACCTCTGAAGCTTGATCTTCAGCAACAAAACCCAGCCCACAACAGCAGATGAGTGTCTCAGGCTGGGGAGTTCAGGGCAGTGGTGCTAACCTTTTCTGCAGATTATTTTACATTTTGCCTTTGGCAACTGGTTGCTGGGCTCTCCTCCTAGGCTCTAAAGCTCTTCCTCCTCCAGGCCGAGTTCCTTGCTGCTGAGGGGACTTCTCAGGGTGTGGGAACTATTCCTCCTTTATAGCTCCCTCCTCGGAATGCAGGCCCCATCCTGATTCTTTTATCTCTATCTCTTTTTTTCCTTTTGTCTCACTTGGTTACCTTGAGGTTTTCTTGCTCTTTTATAAGTCTGAGGTCTTCTGCTGGCTTTCAGTAGATGTTCTATATGAATCGTTCCACTTGTAGATGTATTTTAAATGTTTTTGTGGGAGGTGAGCTCCATGTTCTACTCCTCTGCCATCTTAATCCCATCCTCCTCACCACTTTTTAAATATTATAATTATTTTCTGAGTTTCCCTAAGAAAATAAATAGTTGCACAATAGTGAAACAGCCAAGCTTAGCTCCTACATACTGAAGTGGGAAGATTCAGGAATCATGTCAGATTATCATAATGCATGCAGCAGAATCTGTGTACTCTTCATTGAGGTTTTTTGAGGCTGCAGAGCAAGAAGAGAAGGGTAGAGTGGGCATGAGAAAATTGCTTCACCTATTAGAAAAAAAGAAGAAAAATGATTCTTTTCTTCCCACCCAGTGCTAGAGGAACTGGTGAACACAGTCTTAATCTGTTCTGGGGTAGAAGCTGAGCCCAGTGTTCTCATCTCATATATTTAAGGAAACAAACAGGGGAATTGGTGGACTTACTTAAAGTCACACTACAATTAATGGAAAATCCTGTCACCCAGCATGGAATTTGATCCTCTATGAGGTCCAAAAAAATATTATTCAGAATTGAGTAGAAACAACTGGTCAGTTCCTTTCAGTCCATTCACTAAACTGTTAACACAGGGCCAGTTCTGAGCTTAAGGAAAATTATCACCATAACTTTCCAAATACAGGATTCTGCATCAGTTGTCATTACACAGGTGCAAAATCTAAACTTCTGATTAAAATGAAAACTTTTGTAAGAAATGATCAAGATTCTAATCATAGGTTCATCACTGTTTTCTAGTCTTTTCATTCTCCATAGTACCCCAAGCCTAGAGCTCCAAATGCTAATTGAAATTTGCTCTTGTTGATTATATAAAAACTTAATTTTTCTATGTTAGTTTCTTGATTGTTTTTCAGATATATAAACACCCTTTAATTATTCTGAATAACTGAAGGTTTTGATTTCATATATGAAAAACAGTTTGATGGATAGCAATGTTATAACATTTATTTCTTCTAAAATCTAAATTTTACCTTCAGATTAAGGTTTTCGAGTGTTTGATTCAATACAAAATCCAGAAAATCTATATATCAGATGTGAAAGAGAAATATGAAATGATAAATTAAATAACTGGCAGCCTGGAGATATTCATTTCAGCATGGACTTTGATGAATATTTATGTGATGCCTTAAATGTCTCTGAGAAAAACCTTCTGAAGCTGATATAATTTAAATGTTTCTAATCAAGAAAAGCCAATTTTCAGAAATTATGCTCCCCTTTTGCTACTATCAGCTTAAGTAGCAATAAAGCTGCAATTCAGAGGTCATTTCCCCTTCATTTTAATTGTTCATTCTCTTCCCTGAGAAGCTTTTCTTCCAGTTGTGCCATTTAGGGCACCTTATAGCCTCAGGAAATTACTAGAAATTGTTTCTCTCCAGAGATACTAAACATCAACCCAGAATTATCAAAAGGATTTTTGTGTTTTAAACACTTTTTTATATGATGCAGCAGGAAAAAGACAACTGTATGATAGTCTACTTTAGGTAAGCTTTGTAATCTTGAGCAAATATCCTTAATCTATACCTCATTTTGGAAATGAGGGGACTTGTATTCTGTGACCCCTTCCAGCTCTATAATGCATTATATTTGTCTGATTAACTGCTTTCCTATGAAATTCAAAGACTGAAGTTTTTTTGTACATCAACAGACTATAGATACCCTGTTCTTGTTAATAATTAAATATCTCTTTCATGCAAGCGAGACTTTTTGGTAATTATATTCAATCAGTGGAGGAATGGCAATGTGTCCTAATTAGTAGACCCCATGTGTATTTCATGTTTGGCTAAAACCTTATTTGTATTCTATCAGTGTTTTGTGTGTGTTAGTATTAATATGTATTTGTGGAATAAATTTATTTTAACAAATAACTGTAAAATCAAGTTTTTTTTATTTTCATTTTAAATGCAACTTACACAGCTATATTTACAAAGGGATATGCAATAAATAATAGAAGTACCCATCTACAAATTTTATTCTTTCTTATTTCCCAATGTGTAGATTAGTCAATAATTTTAAAGTAAAGCTTTGTTTAAAAAATGCTCTGTGTGTGATAAAAACAATTTGAAAATAGATAAATAGATGTTTGGAACTATTTCATCTTTTTTTAGTGTTTCTTAGACTTTTAAAAATATATCCACTTACTATCCCTTCATTTTATTATGAACATGAGACCCACTCTCTTAAATTTTTAAGTGTACAATACATTATTGTTGACTACAGGTGCAATGTTATACAGCAGATTTCTAGATTTTATTTATCTTTCTCACCTTAAAATTAGGCCTGTTGATTAGTAACTTCCCATTTCCCACTTCCCTGCCCCAGCTCCTAGCAACCACCATTCCACTCTTTCATTATTTGAGTTTGCCTGTTTTAGATACCTAATGTATATAACTGATGAAAAATGTACAACCAAAAAGTTGAGAATTCTGGGGGTTTTGGGTGGACTTTCTGAAGACTTAAGCCCGGAAGATAGCCTCTCAGATAGGTAAGAGGAACTGTTCCAAACAGGTAAATGAGAAGCCAGAATATAAAGGAGTTTTTGCAGCAAAAACCAGGTAGTGAGAACATCAAGAGATTACTGTTAATTAAAGAAAAACCAAACATCTCAGGTTAATGAATTTAGTGCTTTTATATGTATGGAAAAATGTAAGAGTCTGGGCTCATTGCAACTATTCTTTTGATAGGCATCTTAACTATCTAGGCCAGTATCCTATTTTTCAACATCCTGGATCCCTTCAGTGTGCATACTTGAGGGTGGGTGCCGAGCTGATGGCTTGATAGCCACAAGGTCCTTTGTTTACTTATACGGCAAGTGAACTTTGTCTACAATTGAATCATCTTTCTGCAATTGGCTTATTACATTTAGCATAATGGTCCTCAGGATTCATCCATATTGTCCCAGTTGCAAAATTTCCTTTTTTTAATAGGCTGAATAGTTTTCCGTTATTTGTATATACCACATTTTCTTTTTCCATTTATCTGTCTATGGGCATTTAGGTCTTTTCCACACCTTGGCCATTGTGAATAGTGCTGCAATAATCATGAAAGTGCTAATCTTTTCAAGATACTAATTTAAAATATTTTAAATAAGTACTAAGATGCCACCATCTCTGGATCATGTTGTAATTCTATTTTAAATATTTTGGGACATTTCCATAATAATTTCCATAGTAGCTGTGTTTTTCAAGAGTTCTAATTTCTCCACACTTGTCTTTGTTTGTTTGTTTTTTTAATAATAGCATCCTGACAGGTGTGAAGTTATATCTCATTGAAGTTTTTATTTGAATTACCCTGATGACTAGTCATATTGAACATTTTTTCATATAACTGTTGACTACTTGTATATATTCTTTGAAGAAATACCTACTCAAGACATTAGCCCATTTTTTTCAAGTTGGGTTGTTAGCTTTTCTCCTCTTAAGTTATAAGACTTCCTCAGATATTTTGGAGATTATTCCTTTATAAGGTACATGTTCTGAAAAATATTTGCTCCCACTCCAGAGATTACCTTTTTTATTTCACTGTTTCCTTTGCTTGCAGAAACTTTTTAGCTTAATGTAGTGCCATTTACCTGTTTTTGCTTCTGTTGCCAGGTGCTTTTGTTGTCATGTCAAAATTTGTTGCCAAGGTCAATATCATGAAACTTTTCCTATGTTTTCTTCTAAGAGTTTTAGAGTTTCAGGTCTTTAATCCATTTTGAGTTGATTTTTGTGTCTGGTGTAAAGTCAGTGTCCAAATTCACTCTTTTATTCTGGAAATGTAGCTTTCCTAACACAGTTTGTTGAAAAGATGATTGTTTCTCCTAGGCATTCTTGGCACATTTATCAGTTATTTCTATATGCATGGATTTATTTCTGGGCTCTCTATTCTGTTCTATTTGTCTTATATCTGTCTTATACTAGTGTAATACTGTTTTGGTTACTGTGGCTCTTAAATGTATTTTGAAATAAAGAGGTTTGATTTCTTTAACTTTGTTCTTCTTTCCCAGAGTAGCTTTGGCTGTTTAGATCTTTCATGGATACGTATGAATTATATAATTTTTTCTATTTCTGTAAAAAGTGTAATTTGGATTTTGATAGAGATTGCATTAAATCTGTAGATCACTTTAGTAGTATGAACATTTTAATAATATTAATTCTTCTAATTCATGAACAGAGGATGTCTTCCCATTTATTTGTGTCCACTTTAAATTATATCATCAGTGTTTTATAGTTTTAAGTGTACAAATCTCTCACCTTCTTAGTTAAGTATATTCTCAATTATTTTATACTTTTGTATGTTATTATGAAAAGGGGATTATTTTCAATTTTCCTTTACAGGTAGTTTGTTGTTAGTGTATAGAAATACAACTGAATTTTTAATATTGATTTTGTGTCCTAGAATATTACCAAATTTGCTTATTAGTTATAAGATGTTTTTATGACTATTTTATGGTTTTCTATATATAAAAATGTCTTTAAATAGGGATAATATTTTATCTTTCTTTCTGATTTGAATATCTTTCATGTTCTTTTCTTGTTTAATTAATCTCACTAGGAATTCTAGTGCTGTGTTGAAAAGACATGGTCAGAATATGCATTCTTGCCTTGACTCTGATCTTAGAGGAAGAAGTTTCAGTTATTCACAGTTTAGCATGATTTTAGCTGTGAGCTTTTCATATTTGACCTTTACTGTGTTGAAATATTCCTGTTATGTTGTTTTTATTTTTTCTTTTTAGGGCTATACCTGTGGCATATGGAAGTTCCTGGGCTAAGGGTCAAATCAGAGCTGCAGCTGCTGGCCTGTTCCACAGCCACAGCAATGCCAGATCCGAGCCACATCTGCAACCTATGCCACAGCTTATGGCAATGCCAGATCCTTAACCCACTGAGTGAGTCCAGGGATTGAACTCATATCCTCATGGATACTAGCTGTATTATTGTCCTGCTGAGCCACAATGTAAACTCCTCTTGAGAGTTTTTTTAATCAAAAATGATATAGAATTTTGTCAAATACTTTTTCTGCATTTGTTGTGATCATGTAATTTTTTTACCCTTTAATCTGTAGGTTTTCATATATTGAATAATCCTCATATCCCAGGGATAAATCTCACTTGATTGTGGTCCACCACAGCAGGCCACACTCTGCTGTTGGACCAGCTGGGCCCTGGACCTGCCCAGTAGCAGGGCAATGCAACCTGTGGAACATGTCAGACCCCATACCTAACTAGTCACAAACTAGTTCCACACACACACCAATGATCTGAAACAATCTTTGGGATACTAAGATCATGAAGCTAGACTTCAAGATCAAACTCTTCCTGTTAGAAGTACTAACTCAGGATCTGGCTCCACCTGCCAGTGGGTAGGTAAAACCTCAGAGTTTTCAGGAATATGACTGGGCCAACCAATGAGGCAGCCATAGCCACAGGGCCTCCTAGGGGGTCTTTATCCAGCTGCATGGTGACTAGGTACTGCTAAACAGAGCCAGCAGCATTCACACAAAGCAGGGCCTGGCAGCCTACTACACTAAGGGTCAACAAAGCCTACTAGACCACCCACACAGTCAGCCTGCCACAACAAAGTGACCCACACATCCCTCTTAGAGTACACATCTAGAGCACATGGCTTGGGTGACAAGAGGGAAATGCACTGCTCGGATGTATAGGATGTCTCCTTCTCCTGGGATGAGGCCACTTCTCCAGAGTTGAGAGACATAACTAACCTACCACATGCATAAAAATACAAATGGCAACTTAAGCAGTTAGGTGGCAGAAGCATATGTTCCAGATGAAGAAACAAGTTAAAACCCTAAAAGAAAAACTAGGTGAAGTGGAGATAGCAATCTACCCAAGAAAGTGTTCAGAGTAATGATTGTAAAGATGATCAAAGAATTCAGGAGGAGAATGGATGCACAGTTGGAAGTTTTTCACAAATAATTAGAAAATATATGGAGTTCTCATTGTGGCTCAGTGGTTAACGAATCCGACTAGGAACCATAAGGTTGCCGTGAGCTGTGGTGTAGGTCACAGATGCAGCTCAGATCCTGTGTTTCTGCGGCTCTGGTGTAGGCCAGTGTCTACAGCTCTGATTAGACCCCTAGCCTGGGAACCTCCATATGCTGCAGGCCCTAGAAAAGGCAAAAAGACAAAGAAAAAAACAGACAAGAAAATATAAAGAACAACCAGAAATAAAGAATATAATAACTGAAATGAAAAATACACTAGAAGGACTTAATAGTAGATTAAATGATTCAGAAGAATAGATCAGTGAGCTGGAAGATGGAGTAGTGGGAATCACTGCTACTGAACAGAAATAAAGAAAACAATTGAAAAGAAATGAGGAAAGTTCAAGAGACCTCTGAGACTACACTAATAATCGCATTATTGGTGTCCCAGAAGAGATGAGAAAGGGAACAAGAAAATATTTGAAGAGATACTAGCTGAATATCTCCCTAACCTGGAAAAGGAAACAGTCACCCAAGTCCAGGAAGCACAGAGGGTCCCACACAGGATTAACTGAAAAGGAATACACCATGACACATTATAATCAAAAATGGCAAAAGTTAAAAAGAAAGTACTAAAGGTAGAAAGGGATAATAAACAAATAACATGCAAGAGAACTCCTATAAGGTTATCAGTTGTTTTTTTCAGTAGAAAATCTGCAGTATAGAATGGAGTGGTATAATATATTTAAAGTGACGAAAGGGGAAAAACTACACCAAGAATTCTCTACTCAGTAGGATTCTCATCAAAACATTTACATCCAAGCAAAAGCTAAAAGAATTCAGCAAGAGCAAACCAGCTTTATTACAAGTACTAAGGGAACTTCTTTAGATGAAAAAGAAAAGGTCACACTAGAAACAAGAAAATTACAAAATGAAAAAGCTCACTGCTAAAGGCAAACATACATTAAAGGTAAGAAATCATGTATACACAAAGCTAGTAAGGAGGTTAAAAGTCAAAATTAGTAAAATCATTTGTATCCACAAGTGGTTAAAGGGTACACAAAACAATTAGATATAAAATATGACATTGAAATAGTAACCATGAGGGGAAGAGAGTACATACCAAGTGTTTTGAAAGGGCGTTTGAAATTAAGAGATCAGAAACTTAAAATAATCACATATATATGGACCACTATACAAAAACCTCTTGGTAACTTCAAAATAAAAGTTTAAAGTAGATACACACAAAAAAAAGAAAAAAGAATTCAAACACAGCATATAAGATAGTCATCAAATCACAAGAGAACAAAAGAATAAAGGGTGAAAAACTTTAAGATGCTGATGAAAGCTATCAAAGATCATAGAAATAGATGGAAAGATATACCATGTTCTTGGATTGGAAGAATCAATATTGTACAAATGGCCATAACCCAAGGCAGTCCACAGATCCAGTGCAGTCCCTATCAAACTACCAATGACATTTTTCATAG
Source organism: Phacochoerus africanus (assembly GCF_016906955.1). Taxonomy (NCBI): domain Eukaryota; kingdom Metazoa; phylum Chordata; class Mammalia; order Artiodactyla; family Suidae; genus Phacochoerus; species Phacochoerus africanus. Next base: position 45,852,472 of record NC_062549.1, on the reverse strand, counting down.
ATCTAAAACAAATTTTTTTTTGTCATTTTAGGGCTTCACCCACAGCATATGGAGGTTCCCAGGCTAGGGGCAGCAATATTTTTTGATCCTTATTCCTAGTGTAATGGAAATAAAAACAAAAATAAACAAAAGTTACCTAATTAAACTTAAAACCATAAGCAAAAGTAGCCATAAGCAAAATTAAAAGACACCCTTAGACTGGAAGAATATATTTGAAAATGTTAAAACCAACAAGGGATTAATTTCTAAAATATTCAAAGAGTTCATATAACTTAATATGAAAAAACAACCCAATTTTTAAAAACTTAACAGAGGGCCCAAATATACACTTCTCTAAAGAAGACATACAGATGGCCAAGAGGCACATGAACCATGCTTAACATTGCTAATTATTACGGAAAGGCAAATCAAAACTACAATGAGTTATCACCTCACACAAGTCAAAGTGGCCCTCATCCAAAGGTCTTCCCAATACTGGAGAGGGTGTGGAGAAAAAGGAACCCTCCTACACTGTTGGATGGGAAGATAAATTGTTATGGCCTCTATGGAAACCAGTGTGGAGGTTCCTTTTTAAAAAATGAAAAACAGAGTAACCATATAATCCAGTAATCCCACTCCTGGGCATATATCTGTAAAAGATGAAAACTGTAATTCAAAAAGATACAGGCACCCCAGTATTAATCACAGCATTATTTACAATAGCCAAGACATGGAAACAACTTAAATGTCCATCAACAGATGAATGGAAAAGAAGATATTGTGTGTGTACACACACACAATATAATATTTCTGAACCATAAAAATAAAGAAATATGCCATTTCGGCAACATGGGTGGACTCAGAGATTGTTATATTAAGTGAAGTAAGTCAGGGAAAGACAAATATCATATGATATCACTTACATGTGGATTCTTAAAAAATTATGCAAATGAACTTATTTACAAAACAGAAATAGACTCATAGACAGAAAACAAACTTATGTTAACTAAAGAGGTGGGAGGAGAGAGAAATTAGGGGTTTGAGCTTAACGTATACATACTACTGTGTGTAAAACATAAACAACAGGGACCTACTGTATAGCATATGGAACTATACTCAATATCTTGTTAATAACCTATAATGGGAAAGGATATGAAATATTTATTTCTATATATACACACACATATATATAATTATATATTATATTATTTATACACACACACACATACAATCTGACTTTGCTGTCCACCTGAAACTAATACAACATTGTAGGTAAACTATACTTAAATTAATTAAAAATTTTTAATAATGTATCTGTAGAAAAATTGTTTCAGTCATTTCAGAGTATGTCTGTTATGATAAAGTCAGATTTTTAAACTAATTATGAAAAACAAAGATTTTTTTGTTAATTTTTTTCTGTGGTTCATTTATTAACATATGAACACTAAAGTCAAAATTTATCCATTAGCTATATTACCTTAGGTAGGTTAATTAATCTCTTAGATCAAGTTTGTGAGGATCAAAAAAAGTATCCATTAAAAATAATTATCAACTTCCATTATAGTTGAATTTAACCTTGGGTTGAATTTAGTAGAATTCCCCTACCAAAAAGAAGCTACCTGGTACTGGACTTTTGTTTGCTGTGAGGTTTTTTGTTTTTGTTTTTTCCTGATTTAGTTTCACTACTAGTCATCAGTTTGTTTAGATTATCTAATTCAATTTGGAAAAATTGTATGTTTCTAAGAATTCATTCATTTTTTTCTAAGCTGTCTGGTTTATTGGCATTTAACTGTCCATATTATTCTCTTAAGACTTATCTCTGTGGATATAATTTCTCCTTTCATTCATTTTGTTTATTTAGGTCCCCTCTCTCTCTCTCTCTTTTTTTTCTGAATGAGCGTGGCTAAAGGCTTATCAGCTTTGTTTATCTTTTAAAAAAAAAAACACTTCCTGGTTTCATTGACCATTTCTCTTGTGGTATTATTTAATCTATTTTATTGATCTCTTCTCTGATCTTTATTTTTCTTTCCTTCTATTGATTTTGGACTTTGTTCTTTTTTCTAATTCCTTTAGGTGTAGGTTAGGTTGTATTTGAGATTTTTCATGTTTGGGGTGGGTTCCTGTATTGCTGTAAATTTCCCTCTTAGAACTGTTTTTGCTTCATCATGTAGATTTTGGAAAGTTTTTTTTTTTCTTTTCTTTTCTTTTCTTTTTTGCCATCCTGCAGCATATGGAGTTCCCAGGCCAGGGATCAGACCCAAGCCACAGTTGTGATCTATGCTGAAGCTGCAGCAATTCCAGATCTTCAACCCACTGTGCCAGGCTAGGGATCAAAACTGCCCTGGTGCTGCAGAGACACTGGCAATCCCATTGCATCACAGCAGGAACTCCCGAAAAGTTTTTTTTTATTATTATTTTAATTTTTCACAAGGTATTTTCTCTTTCCTCTTTGATTTCTTCCTTGACCTATTGTTTTATTCCTCCTGTAGTTGATTTCAATCTGACTTGAAAAATATGCCTGATATAATTTATGTCCTCTTAAATTTATTGAGACCTGTTTTTTGCCATGGCATTCGATATATCCCAGAGAATATTTGATATGCTCTTGAAAAGAATGTGTATTCTGCTGTTTGGGGATGGAATGTCCTGTAGTTATCTTTTAAGTCCAGTTGGTCTAATGTATCATTTAAGGTCACTGTTTCCTTTGATTTTCTGTCTGGATGATCAGTACATTGATGCAAGTGTGGTGTTATTTAAAGTCTCCTGCTATTATTGTATTATTGTCATTTCCTTTCTTTACATCTTTTAATATTAACTTTATATATATAGTTGCTCCTGCATTAGGTTCATATATGATAACAATGTTATATCTTCTTGCACTGATCCCAGTATCCTTATATAATGACCTTCTTTGTCTTTTGTTATATATCTTGTTTTAAATTTAGTTTCTCTGATATTAGTATTGCTACTCAACTTTTCCTGTCATCCCATTTGTATGGAATATTTTTTCCATCTCCTCATTTTATGTCCATGTATGTCTTGAGTTCTGAAGTGACTCTTCTAGGCAGCATATAGTTAGTTATTATATTTTTATCCAACGTTATGTCTTTTTCATTGTACCATTTAGTTCACTGACATTTAAAGTGATTATTGATAGATGTCAACTTATTGTCATTTTGTCACTTATTTTCTGGTTGTTTTGCCATTGTTCTCTGTTCTTTTCTTTTTATTTAGTTTCTTTTCTTGTGGTTTGATGATTTTTTTCAATATTATGCTCGTGTTCCTTTATCTCTAGGTTTTGTGTATTTATTGTATATTTTTGATTTGTGGTTACCATGGGGTTTTACATGTTGATCTATATGTACTTGTTTTATTCATTTAAGTTCAAACACACTCTAAAAGATCTAAATTTTTTATTTCCCTCCCCCATGTTTTCTGTTTTTCATATCATATTTTGCATTTGCATGTATATCCATTATTGTAGTTATAGTTGATTTTACAATTTTTGTCTTTTAGTTTTAATACCAGCATATCTAAGTGGTTGATCCAAATCTTTACTATCTTTTGATTTACTAATGGAATTTTCTCTTTCCTATAAATTCTTACTTCTTATTATAGCCTTTTCTTATCCACTTAAAGACCCTTAAACACCTCTTGAAAGATCTGTTTAGTATTGATGAACTCTTTTAGTTTTTGCTTTTCTAAGAATTTCTGTATTGCTTCTTCAATTCTGAATATTAGGGGTATTCTAGGTTGTAGGTTTTTTTCCCTTTAAGCAGTTTAAATATATCATACTCCCTTATGGCCTGCAAAATTTCTACAGAGAAATCATCTGATAGCTTTATGGAGATTCCCTTGTATATGACTGTTTCTCCCTTGATGCCTTTAGAATTATCTCTATAAATTTGTCGCTTTAATTATGCTGTGTCTCATATGAGTTTTTTTGTGTTCATCTTGTTTGGGCATCTCTATGCTTTTGTACCTGGAATCAGTTTTGTTCTTCTTCAGTTTGGGAATTTTTCAGCTATAATTTTATCACATACACTTTCTACTTCTTCTCAGTTATTTCACCTTCTGGGACTCCTATAATTATCCTCGATGTTATCCCAGAAGTCCCTACTCCTAGTTTTGTAAACAAATGTGCCTTTTCCTTCCTGTTCTGATTTGGTGATTCTTTACCCTCCTTCAGTTAGCATTCTTATTACTAATGCTTTGAACTCTTTATGTGGTAAATTATTTATCTCTGTTTCATTAGGCATCTTTTTTCTTGTACTTTCATTTGAAACATATTCCTCTCCTAATCTAGGTTAAATTTCTCATCTCTATAAAGCTTCATAGTAAAACATCTATCTGTCATGTTCTTGAACAGTGTCCTTGTGTGAGGGCATGCCTATGCACTCTGGGTGTGTCCAGTAGCTTTGGTGGGAGAACTGAATTTAAAGTGAATGTGGGTCATGACTTCTTTCAGGGTCTCTTGGCAGCTACTACCTTTGTGGTAGGTAGAGCTGGAGGTGGAGGGGGGCGGGGGGTGGAGCTGGAACCAGGTTTGAGTTGGGCCTTCTCCCTCAGTGTTAGTCACTTCCCTATTTAGGACAGGAGTGGGACCAAGGTGCTGGAGCAGATTCCTTGAGGTCAGATCTGAGCTGGTTCCTTTCTCTCTGAGTGTGTGCACTCCTCAGGACAATGGCACTTCCACTCTAGTAGACGGAAGCACTGGAATAAGAGGGCCTGGAATGAGCACCTGGCATGAGCTGAGGCACACATTTCAACAGTTCTATCAAGCCAGTCAGAGCCACAGGTATCCCTTAATCTTTTGCCTCTGCATGCATGCAAACAATGGCTGCCCTCCCTCTGTTGAGAGGCAGGGTTCTGTCTGAGCCAGCTCCATTCTTTCTAAGTGTGCATGCTCTCCTTGGAAACAGCATCCTTTGCTTTAGTTGAAAGCTGTGCTAATGAAACAGCCACCTCGGGTACTCACTGGGACAGGAGCAGGAAACTGGCAAGAGCCCTAAGCAGTTTTCAATTGCTGCTCCTATGCTGTTCCTGGGGATTAACGTGTGTGTGCGTGCACTCTTCACAAGCAGAGTCTCAGTTTCTTACAGCCCTCCAGTAAACCCCACTGGTTTTCAAACAAGCTAAGTGGACTCATCTTCCCTGTGTTGGACCCCATGGCTGGAGTGCCCAATATGTGGCTTGAACTCACTCCCCTTGGAAAGTCCCTAAACCCATGATATTCCCCTGTTCTTCTGTGTCACCTGTTAGGGACATGGGTTCCAACTTGATTGCTTCTCCTCCCTTCTAACCCAACTTTATGGATCTTTCTTTACAGCCTTAGTTGTAAGAAGAGACTTTTGGACAGTATCAAGTTTATTTTCAGTGAAAGTTCCTCCATGTGTAGATGTATTTTTGATGTGTTCATGATTGGAGGAGTGAGCTGTGTCTTCCTACTCCACCATCTTGATCTCTCTCACAATATTATTTTTAAGTCCCATTGAAATGAGATCCTGCTGTATAGCACTAGGAACTATATGTAGTCACTTATGATGGAGGATAATGTGAGAAAAAGAATGTATATATGTATATGTGACTGGGTAATCTTGCTGTAGAAAATTGACAGGACACTGTAAACCAGCTATAATGCAAAAAATAAAGATCATTTAAAAGAAAAAAATTGCCTAGTTGTTATTCTGAAGAAAGTTTTTTATTCCTAGGAACATTTGATCTTGAATAAAAAGTTACTGGAGTGCTTTGGTATTCTATTCATAAATGGGTCACAAAGGTAAATTAATACAAAAATGTGCCAATGCTTAAATATATTAAGTATCTACCATTTCCAATGTATTAGACCATTTGGCAGTGCTCACAATATTTTAATACCCAATTATTCCTCTGGCACAGAATTTATTTAGATCAAGACAAGAATAATTTGTTTTTGAAAACAGAAAAATCATATATGATGTTTTGAATGTGTATTTGTCTTTGACAAATTCAGTAAATTAGGCATATTAATGCTCAGTATTATATGACTATCATTAAAATATATATTCATCTGACATATATACTGTTTAGGAAGAGACAAATTATAAATGACTGTTACTCTTGAGGTATTTCATGTACTTAAAAATTGTCTTCAAAGAAAAAAATGTGTGGGCTAAAAGGTGGAAAAAAGCATATTTGAGGAGAAGAAATTTTGGTTATATTTCATTATCCATATCAACAAACATATATTGAGCCAAATTTATTCATAAATATAGCTCTTTGCTCTTTACACTGAAAAATATAACATTTGGTTCTCTGTTACACCCCAGAAAAATGCAAACCAGCAGTTGAGAAGCCAGTATATGAGAGGTGATAAAAGTTACTAATTTGGGAGTGTTTCTACTGCGTGCCAAAGAATCTTGAATTTTACAGGCCATATCTGTCTATTCCCACAACTCTCACCATCTAGACTTCACTGCTGCCTCTCACGGCACAATTTATCATGTTCTTCTGAACTTTGTTTTTACCTCAAATAGTCTGATGAATCCAGAGTCTTATTTGGCAACATCACAAAGCACATACTTTCTAGATGTCTCTTTTGATGTTGGCAGCCTTTGATAGTCAATGCCTGTATTAGGGGTTATAAAACTTTAGCCATTGGCCAGATTCTGCCAAACACGTGTGTTATATGCTCGCTGAACACAGCTAGAATCATTCTTTTAAGAATTATCTGCTGATGATTTCATGATACAGTGATATTTGTGGTGTCTTGGTTCACAGAGTCTAAAATATTTACTATGTAGTTCTCTATTTTAAAAAAGTCTGCTACTGCTTGTCCTACATCATTATTTTTTATGTTGAACACTCTAGTTATTTTAGATGTATGAAGCTCATTCTCTAGTAGGTTACTTGGGAGGAGCTCTTGGGAACATTTTAATCTGAGTTTTTGCATGTTAATAATTTTTCAGTTCTCTTTACAGTTAGAAGTCAATGTTTCCTGATATAAAATTTTTGGCTCCATTTCTTTATTTTGTATATATTAAATATATTTCTCTACTTTTTCTAGTAAAAAAGTGTTGATTTTGGAATGTATCAAAATAATATAATTTTTAAAAAACACTAGGAGTGTTTTGATCTTTATGTGTAACTGCACAAAGACTTTTTCTTTGTCTTGTAAAGTCTAGTAATTTTACTGAAATGTCTTAATCTGTTTGTGCTTACTTGTTACTCTTACACATGCAGTATGTTTTCAGTACCTAATTTTAAATATTGTTATTTCAGAAAAGCATTCTTGAATGTTAGATTCTAGGATTTGTTCTATTCCTTTGTTGATTTCTGGATTTATTCTTTAAGGAACTCTATTATAAGTATGGTAGGTCTTTTTTTGCTTATCTGCAATATTTGTCACTTCCTCTCTGCCAGGACCAACTCAGCAGGTGAAGGCTGAGAACGGGTGCTGTGAAACTTAAGAAACGGTTAACATAAAACAAAACATAGAGACATTTATGTTAATCAAAGTTGGGAACCGGGACTCAAGGTCTCACGGACCAAGAGCATGGCCTCAAGAAAACACACTGCTTTTATTGTGCTCTTTGGGATTATGTCAAGTGAGGAGGGGACTGTAGGTGTAGAATATAGTTTTTTTTATTTTTTTAAAACTCACGTAGCTGGTTAAGCCTTTACTCTGACCTTTACGCATTTAACATTCATTAGCACTGAGGAAGGCTGGCATCAGCTGTCTATGCATAGCATCTAGAAAACCACCATTGTGCTTCTGCAGAGGTCATACCTATCTGTGGCAACCCGGAGTGCCTACGTTTGCACCTTAATCTCCTTGCTAATGCATATCCTGCTAACAACCCCTCATAAACCCCTTGGGGCCATGAGGCTCATCTTCCTCTTATCTTAATAGGACATATCATGCTGTGCAAAACAACATGCCTATCTGCACAGGTCAGGCATGCCTAGACCAACACATTATGTTCTCATTCAGCTGACCACATGAATAACTTATGCCTTTTGGTCTTTGTTCTTAAGCTTAAGTTATTTACCAGGACAGCAACTGTTTTTCAGGCAGGAATATAGGGTAAAGTTTGAGCAGGACAAGATGGAGTTTTCAGCATAGAAAATAGAAGCAGAGAGGCTAAGAAAAGATTATAGAAACATCTCCCGACACCTCTCAAATCCTTTTTCTTTCTTTTCCTTATTTTCGTTTTCTTCAATTTTTTGTTAATGTCTTTTAGCTCATTTTTAAATACTTGGTTATAGTTTTGATCTGTTTTGTGGGCTTATCTTTCTGTGCACACCCATTGTCTGCAGGAACATTATTTTACTCTTTATTTCCCTTTTTAATAATAACCATTATATAGAACTTCACCTTAATAATTTTCTGTTGCCTATTTTTAACATGATTTTCTTGAGTTTTTCAAAGAAGGCTCTATTCAAAATAGTTCTTCTGACTTCACAGAGTTCCTTCTTGGTTGTCTTGTAGTATTAAAAATATATAGTGGCTCTTCTGAGATTTCTGGCTCTGTTGCTCTCCCTGACTGTTATCTGAATCTTCTTGATCTCTATAACCCTGCTAAGTTTTGATTTGAGTCCCTGCAGTTTCTCTTCAGTGTGGGACCCTCCTAGCATAACATCCTGGCTAATTGATTCCAAAAGTTCACAGGACCTCATTGTTCCAGCCTTTTTAAGCTTTACTAAGATTTTTATGCTCACCTACTTTTGAATAAAACTCTTCCCAGATTTAGCTGTTCTCAAGTCAACCAATTATATTTTCTTATGAATATTTGTTGGCTGTTTTGGAGTTCTCTTATCTTCAGGGCTTTCACAGATCGCATTACTCTCTCTGTTTCTTCCTACACATCCAGTGACACCATGCAATGCAGATCTTGTGGCCATCAGAGATTTTGTCCTTAGCCACTTATCACTTACAGTTCATGTTGACACCCTTAAAACCTAGTTTTGTTGTATTTGGTACCTTTGGGTTCTTGTTGTTATTGTGTTTAATCTATTTGCACTACCTGTTTTTAGGTGAAAGTTTTTGGAGTTTCAAAAACAATGCCACTGATATGCATATCTTCCCTAGATCCTTCTGTTATTATTTTTCTGGTTTCTGTGTTTCTGTGATGCAGAATAAGGGATGAACATATTAATAGAGCCACACTCATAATGACTTAAGGAGAAGGAAAGAAATCTTAGCCAGTGTACAAATACAAATCTGGAAGAGAAAACGGGAGTAAAATAACATTAAAGACTGAGAGATTCTGGAAAGTGAAATGGTCTAGAAGAAGATACACTTGATCGAATTCAGAGTAGATAAAAGAGATGATGCAAGAAGTGTTTAGATCTGTAAACTAGATCTCATGTATTACTCTTGATGAGAAAAAATTCAAGAATGGAAACACTTTCAAATTAATTTTGCATTTGAACTCTACATTGCAAATCCTCAGATATCAAATTTCATGAGTCATAGTTCCAATATGGTAACAAATGTGCATGTAAAAAGTACACATTTTCGAACAATCAGGGTAGCAGATGTGCAGCACTAAATATAGGTAGAAAGAACTCAGAAAAATTAATATTTGTGGAAAGCTGCTACATTCCAAACAGGGACCATATATTTACCCTATCAAAAATTATGAAGTGAACCATTATCACAACATTTAAACCCAGGTCTTGTGAATTTTAGGCCAATGATCTATCTATTACATTTTGTAATATTCTTCCACTAATGGGTTTATAACAATAGTGAATACTTACTTATCAAAAACTACAAGCTGGACATCATATGGTGTGCTTTACATGCCATGTACTTTTCATTTAATCCTTACAAGTTTATGAGATTGATGCTATTAAGGAAATACCCATGTAAATTTTCCTGAAATTCTACTTGTTCAAAGAGGATTAATTTGAGATTACTCTGAGATTACTCTTTAAGCAAAGACATTTAAGGAACCGTATGTTCTTGTTAGGGTATGCTGGTATTAGACAGAGCAATAGAAGAAGCCAGAAGTAAGAAATCTACATGGAGTAAATCCTTGACATCTCTAGGATGAGCCCTTTATAACAGATTAGAGCTAGTTTCCTCTATCACTGACCTTCAAAACTACAATTCCCTTAATACTTGGGAATCTACAGTTTGAAAATATTTTAATTTCTTGTTCTGTCATCTCAGATTTTCAAAGACCTATCTGGAATTAGCCACAGTCCAGCTTTAAGACACTTAATTAAGGACTATTTTCTTATTTTTTATTTTAGTAAGGCCAAAACTTGATATGTGTTCCCCTAGTTTGAAAAGAGTGTCATTTAAAATGAAAGTCTAAGAATATTTAAAGAAATAGGACATAGATAAGAGGATAAGCCAGTTCATATTTTAAAAGTTACAATTTGGGGAAAAGTAGAAAAAGAGGAAAAAAACCCTTATTTTTGTAAAAGTGAATTTTTTCCTATTATAGAAGCTGGCCCAGATGTCTCACACAACAGGGAATGCTACAGGGCTTAGATCAAAAGGCATTCAGAAGCAGTACCCCCTGCAAAATGTGATTGTATCTGATCTCGTAAACAAGATGACACCGAGACTGAATGTCACTGACTTGATTAATTTTCAAATAGGGCAAACACAAACCGGAAAGACTATGCTCTGATTTTTATAATTAACTGAGATGATTCATAGTAGGTTAATAGCTAAGATTTCCATTCCTCCATCATACCAGATGGGCAAGGGCTTGCCGTCTGACAGTTAAAATGCACAGTCTTCTCAGAAGCCTGATTTTCAAAGCACTGTGCTTCTAATGCTAAGGATTTTACCTGAATGACTCCTCGCCCTGTTCCAACTCCACACAAAGGATATATGTGGATTGAAATACATTCTGGCTTTCCAAGGTACAAATGGAAATATTAATGCAGCTTTATTGACAATTTCCTCTTTGTTATTAATTGAACAGTTATCAATGAATTGAATGAACATTATTGGGACCTAAAAAACATACAGTTAGCCTTCAATTTGCCCACATCCTTTGTTATAGACATAAAGGACTAGATATCAGGTATCATCTGTACATTTTCTTTACTGCTTTGTTAGACCAGTAGAAGTTCTTTCTACCAATTTCTCAGGTTCCATGTTGTGCCCAAAGGAATATGTACTTAAGCCAACATAGAATATTGTGGGAGTTCAGCATGCAAAGATCCCTTTTTGTACCTTTACTACCAACACATTTGTTGAGAATAAAAAGGACCAGGCTTTGACATTTTCCAGTTTATTATCTATTTAATTCTCCATCTGTCATCTCAATGAACATCCACTGCACATCTGAGAGAAGGGAAGGAAGATTGGATCTATACCACCTGGGACTGCAGTCCTAAACCTTGGGATCCAGAATAAGGCTAGGGAAGAAGACCAACAATGGTACAGAAAATGAAATGAGGACAAACACTCTGTTATAAAATAAAGCTGTATTTCCTTTTATTGTAGAGCTCATATGACTAAACAAGCTGGACAGCAGTGTTTACCACCAGCAAGGGCTAGATGCAGGGGAAGGCAGCCAGTGACTGGAGAGATGCAAGAGCAGTTCCCAGAGCTCAGATACTACCTCCATCTCCTGAACCCCCAAGTGGTTCCTTGTTCCTCATATAGTCTTTAAGCATTTATGGATCAGAGGCTGTGAGCCAGGTTTTGTTTTGGACATTCTGGAGGCAGAAATGATTAAGACATATTCCAAACCGTTTAAGGAGCTGACCCAGGATGGCAGAAATAGACAAGCAAACAACATACTATAGTATAAAATGATAAATTTATATCCTAGGTAGGGAAGAGTTGTTACAAGAACACACAGAAGGGAAAGGGCCTGTTCCTAATCCTATGAAGAGAAATGCTTATTCAAAGGGAGGAAAAGCCACACATGAACTGGGTTTGGAAGGATAAATAGGAAAGATAGAAAACAAGCATTTTTTTTTCTCTTTACCAATCAAGGTCAGAACATAACAGGCAGATTTTCATAATTGACTCAAAAAACTTAATCATTTAAATCCTCAAACCCACCTACTACTCCTCTCAATGTCAAGGCATCAGCATTTCTTTCAAATGTACCATTTGTGTTGTGCCATCTCTTAATGTTATCTGGAGAGTCAGTAGTGATGATAGTAAATTCTCAAGGTGAGATGCAAGTCTTGGCACAACAATTCTTAATTAATTCTTAAAATTTTCTTAAATTTTTAAGAAAAAAATTTTTAAGAAATAGAGAAATGTAACAATTAAGACCACAATAGTGAACACAATTGATTCTCAGAATTAGGAGTTTATCTGCAAACATTCAAGTATTGAATGAGTATCTGCTCTGGGTACCATGAGGCATACAAAATCATAAGGCATGACCTTTGTGTCCAAGAAGCTAAAATCTAATCACAGTGACCAGAGCATTTAAACTGGATAACTCAGAAGTAAAAATCTCCTTTCTATAGATAATTCTAACATGACAAATAGCTAACATTTAAATGAGAAAAGGTTGAGGCCAATGCAATGCTGCACAGCTCAAAAAAAATGCATACCCCTTTACTTTTATATGCTGTCAATAAATAGGTATAAACCTTTATCATTTGCTTTAGATTAGTGTAGTATATACTGAAGTACAAATACAGTTGGCGTGATCTCTGACTACACAATTAATTGCATCTCATCATTTTAATACATTTTATTTTTTTAATGTGCTTTAGAAAAATGTTATAACTATGGGACATCCATCAAGCACAACTGTTTTATTCTATCATCACATTTTCTTTTCATCTCAAAGGAAAGCTTTACTCAGTTTTATAAAACACACTAAGAACTAATTTTTTGAAGATTTTATTGCTGCTAAATGACAAGCTATATGTTCAAATTAAATATTTTGTATATTTTTATATTGAATTAACTCACACGAAATTCTAATGATTATAGTAAGGAATGTCTTGTTTTAGGGTTAATTTGTTAGGTGGAATTTAAAGACATTAAAAATTTTAATTTTTAAATAAGATAGGGTGATAAGAAAATTTTCTGTATTGTTCACCCACAAAAATAAAAAAACAAAAATGAACTTAAAAAGAGACTGATGATTGAAACCTTTTGTGATTTCAAGTTAGGAAAGAAGTTTTCTATGACACTAGGTTATTCTGATAACAGAATAAAATTCTAAAATAACTTATACCAGGAGGCCAGAAGTTCAATATTTCCTAATTTAGAGTTGATAGAAGCTCAGAATATTTTTGAGTTCAGATGTATGACAGAGTACTTGGTCTGATTTTTAAGTGAGAAAGCTGAGACCTAGAAAGGTTAATTAACTAAATCATGTTTGCTTGGGTTTACAGCCATACCCCAAGATTTCTCAGCACACTGTATTTCCTGGCATTATCTTGTCACCATTACTTCTTTCAGTTTTGTATTTTCAACCATGAAATAATCATTTTGTTTAGAGATAGAGCCAAATAAATCCTTTCTTTGGCTGAACAAACTATTGTTCCCACCTGAGAATATAGAAAATCAGATTTAGCTGGCTGTCCCATGACCTAAAAAAAAGTGATTCCTGCATGTTTCATTCCACAACAATATGGTTTTATTCTCTTTCTTTAATCTAGATGTTAGATCCAGATGAGCTTCAGGTAAAATTCATAATCAGATTTAACAAACTGTGTAAATATTCCAAGTTTAACATTTTCTGAAATTTGAGATAACTACACATGATTTCCTTTGGCTTCAGATCAGGCATATAATACATCAAGAGGGAATTAAGCCAATTGCTGACATGTGACTGCATTTAGTTGGTAATAGAAAACAAGCCCAGAGTTAGTCACATTCCAACCTTTTCTCCAGATATTTTTTTTTCTTTTCTGTAGTTGTCTATTGCATAATTCAACTAGGTTTTGTCCTTTTTTTCTAATCCTGTGCAATGGAGATGAGACATTCGAGTCATTTCTGCAGCTCTCTTACTTAACTTATGGTGGGTAGATAGAACTCTGCTCCAGCCTCCAGGGCCCAACATGTCTTCTCTCCTTTTTGTCTCTTTTTCTCAAGGATTAATATGAGATTGATGGGATCCTGAGAATAAAACATTCCTGGTTATTTTTTCCTACCATACTTCTAATAGCATTTGTTTTGTCCTATTTAGGACTATCAAGAGGCCTCCAATTTGGAACAATTTGTAACTCGATTTTTATTGAAAGAGACCTTGAATCAGCTGCAGTCTCTCCAGAATTCTCTGGAATGTGCCATGGAAACTACTGAGGAGCAAACCCGTCAAGAAAGGCAAGTGAGATGATTTCATATGATATCTCTTTAGTGACTCCATATTTATGGAAGACCAGTTGAAAGGCATCCTAGTTAAACTAGAGAAAATTAAAAATGAGAATGAATAGATTTAAACAGAATGGCAGGGACCTCCATTGTATGTTAGCCTTATATTTGCTCTTAAAAAGACCATTCTCATTTTTCTTCTACTATCCATCATGTATTCAACACATTTTAATTGAGAATTTATTAGATGGAGAAGACTTTACAAGCCACTGTGATAATGTAAAGGTATATTTTACATAGTCCCAGTTCCTAAGGAGGTTAAAGTCTATTAAGATAAATAAAATGTGAACACTGAAACTATAATGCAATGTACAAAAGGGTAAATACCAGAGAGAATGGGAAATTGCCAAGGGACAAAAGACAAGTTTCATGGAGGTTCTTGATGACATTTGAGCTAATCTTGTTAATGGGCATATTTGAAAATATGGAAATGATGGGAAAAAAGTCTTACAGGCTCAGTGAACCTAGATATAGCAGGATACCTAAGAATTCAATAAGCCTAATTATTTAAGGAAATAGAGAAAATTGAATAATGGGAAAAAGTTTCAAAATTCAATACCACCAATTGATATCACTGAGAAGATAAGTGGTGATAATATAATGGTTATGTAAATGATGGCACTAATGCTAAAGAGAACCTTGGATTAGAAATGTCTGTAAAGCAGACATCAAAATAATTCCCACCAACAGCTGGTACTTTAAGTTATCATTTTTTACCTTGCAAGCTAGAGAAGCACTTGGCAAAACCCATGGTTATGCAAGATATTTTTGCATGTGCTACTTTAAACCTATGGATATGGCTTATTTAATTTCTGAATTTTAGGGAGAACCACACAGTACGTTTTTTAAGGAGGCTAATAACAGACTACTCTGTAGGGCCAATTTTTCCAAACAAATTAATGGCTACATAATTATTAGGACATCTCAGAAAAACAGTGGTATTTTCAACCTTATGTTTACAATGTAAAAATGAGTGAGCATCATCTAATTCTAACAAAAAAAGCCTGTAATCTCAGATCTAATGAGCCTGTGCAGCTGATGAACATGGACATGCATTCCTCGATGGTTCTCTGCAGCATTTTAGCAATATAAATTTAGTATTTTCATTATATTGGGTGATTCCATATCAAATAGCAAAGTGTAGCAATTAGCTTTAGAAAAGCAACAAAGCATCTCCTCAGGTTTGAACAGAGGATGACGGAATGTCTTAAAGCACAGTGAAACTGATTTCATTTTCCTCTTGAGAAAGTGAGACCTGATTTATTGCCTTTTCTTCAGATTTTCTTCACATAAAATGGATTCTCCCTTTTTTAGAATCAATCCTTTGCCACCCAAGAAGAGGCTTAAAAAAGGCTTCTTTACCTGCATTTTAGGTTTTTTTCCACAGTCACCTCCTACAGACTTGCATTCTACACTCACCACCATAGAGTGAATGTATAATGAACAACTGTTCTTTGTGTTAGGCCGCAGGCTGACCTTGAACTCCTGTGACCCCTGACAACAGCTGCATAGCAGCTGGGCTTAATGAGAAAAAGCATGATAATTCAGAGTTTAAGGAAAGTAGAAGACACTAGAGAATTAATGAATCTTTTATTTCTAGGTTTCTAGCTCAAAAACAGCTTGGGAGAATAGGAAATATTGTGGATCTGATGTCAGTTTACGGGAGTGCTATTGCATAGCATTTGACTAAGGCACCCAGAATGCCCAAATCCTACCCCAAATCCATAATATTCTCCCCAGGGAGATTTCCGGGGGGGAAAACTACATGAATAGTCAAACAGAAAACAAGGTTCCACTATGGATTTGTGCCCATAATATCTGATGTGAAGTTTCTGGTTACTCTGACTGAAGCATGTGAATTCAGCCCAAGATTATTTGGCTCCCAAGGCTCCATCTTCCAGTCAGCTAGCCACCAGACACCAAAGTAAAGAGCCCCAGAGAGCTCATCATTGGAGAAAAGACAGAGAGGAATTATGGCTGCCCTTTTTCCTGTGATATCAAACAAGAGATCAGTGAAGAAGCCTCACGAGGAGACAAAACTTGACTTGGATATTTTGGGTGGATTTAGTGACAGTGATATCTTCCTGAAGGGATGAGTATCCTCATCCACTACATAAGACCCATGTCTCTCATCTAACTCCTCCTAGATTTTTTGGTCACTGCTTGGGCAACACTTTCTTTAAGAAGCTTTCACTGCTCCCAAGACAGAATGTTATACCTCCCACTCTACCACCATGTACTCTCTTTAGTACCCTCTACTTATATCTACTTCCAATCTCAGTCTCTCACTTACCTTTCCAATTAGACTTTGAGTTTCTGGATGGCAGGGGCTTTGCCTTGTTTCCCTATACCTGGCACAACTATGTGTTAAATATATGACACTGAATAAATGAAGGGGGATTCCAGGTACAGGAAGCTATATAGAGGATCATCAGATGAAGACCTGGGACATAGAGAGACAGGGTTAAGATAGGTCTTTAAAGCTAGACAAATGTGTTTAGACTCCATATGATCAGAGATTGTCATTGGTTATAAATAAAGGAGAAATATAATAAAGACGAGGTTTAAGAGAAATTAGTCTCACAGTAGTATGTAGTAAATTTGAGGGAGAGGAGAACAAGCTCAGAGAGGAGAGGTCAAATAAGTATATCCCCCAAAAAATGCATTAGTTTTTTTTTTCTTCTTTTGGCCCTACTCAAAGTACATGAAATTTCCAGGGCCAGGAATCGAACCTATGCAGCAGCAGTGACCCAAACCGCTACATTGACAACACTGGACCCTTAATCTACTGCACCGTGAGACAACTCCTGCATTGTTTTTTTATACCGTAAAAGAAGATTCCATGAGGCTCTGTGCAGTCAAAAGTTGCAACCCACAGATATCTTTAAAAATTTCAGGGTTATGATAATTTGCTTCCCCTTCAGCATCAATATTACTCTGGGGATTAATATTTGTGAAGCTTCGAGTTACAATGACTTGTTGAAATAAAGAAAAAAATTGAGAAGCCATCTATTCTGCTATCAACCCCAGGGAGTAATCACATAGTATCATTCATCCTGCAGTAATGAGTTAGATGTGCTGTGATGAGCAAAATGTCTGTGTCTATTCATGTGAAAATAGCAGTTTCAGAGAGAAAAGATGCATACAGCTGGAATACCACAGAGGTGATATTTTCAGATGGCATTCTGTAACACTCATTGTATCTGCTTTGGCAAACTGGTTTAATGGGAGCCACTTAATTCTGTGTCTTTTGAAAGTACCTAATAGCCAAAGACAAGAATAATCATTAGGTTATACTGAAGTTTCTGTCTAGAGGACACCTGTCCTCTTACATAAACATTTCTTTCTCACAAACTAGATTTCTGGGAATACAACTTAATTATGTGAATTTCTTTTTTATAACAAAATCTGCAATTTTGTTCTATTTTCCAAAATTGTTCTTTATCCAGAAAGACAACTTCTGGGCTTAGAAGTTGTTTTTCTTCTTTTGATGGTTGTCTGTTATAGAAGTAAGGAAAGGCTTTAATTTCACAAACTGATTGTAAAAGCTCAGACAACAATTCCTTTAGTTTTAACATAAAGAAGGAATGCTCTAATCATCTCCTCCTGACCACCAAAGTTGCTAGAAAGTTGACTTTCTTGTAATAAGGGAAATCTAGAAGGACATCTAGTTAAAGATTGGAGAGTAAATATAGATTATTTATTTTGGTCCCTCCCTAAACCTCTCAAAAATGGCATTTAAAGCATCTAGAAAAAAGGAGTCCCAAATCCACAACGATAAGACAGATGAAAGAATCAATAGGATAAAGCTCAGAATTAGGAGATAAAGCTCTGATTTAGGAGATCTGAGAAAGCTAAAATGTAAGCACGTAGTATAAGAGCCAAGATGAAATACAATTGGTATCACATAACCTCAGAAAGCCTCAAGAATTTAACCCACTGAGCGAGGCCAGGGATCGAACCCACAACCTTATGGTTCCTAGTTGGATTCGTTTCCACTGCACCACGACGGGAACTCCCCTCCACCCATTTTTAAGATTTCTTTTTCTGATGTTGAGGAGTTGTATGAGTTCTCTGTATATTTTGGATATTAACCCCTTATCATATATATCACTTGCAAATATCTTCTCTAATTCAATAGGCTTCATTTTCATTTTGTTGATATTTTCCTTCACTGTGCAAAAGTTTGTTAGTTTGGTGCGGTCTTATTTGTTTATTTTTGCTTTTGTTTCCCTTGCTGAGGAGGCAGTGGGGAAAATATTGCCAAGACTGATATCAAAAGTGTACTGCAGGAGTTTGCATCATGGCTCAGCAGTTAATGATCCCGACTAGTTTCCATTAGGATGTGGGTTCAGTCCCTGGCCTCGCTCAGTGGGTTAAGGATCCAGCATTGCTGTGAGCTGTGGTGTAGGTCACAGACGCAGCTTGGATCCCATGTTCCCACGTTGCTGTGGCTGTGACTAGGGCAGCAGCTACAGCTGTAACTCGAGCCCTAGCCTGGGAACCTCCATATGCCGTGGGTGGTATGGCCCTAAAAAAAAGATAATGATAACAACAAAAGTGTACTGCCTATGTTTTCTTCTAGGAGTCTTGTGATTTCAGCTCTTGCATTTAAGTTTTCTTTAATTTCATATTAAAGTATAGTTGATTTACAATATTGTATGCATATATATATATAATATATATGCATATATATATATATATATATTCTTTTTCTCACATGATATTCCAAAATGTTCTATCCCAAGAGATTGGATATAGTTCTCTGTGCTATACAGTAGGACATCATTGCTTATCCATTCTAAATGTAATAGTTTGCATATAATAACCCCCCTCCCAAACTCCCAGTCCACTCTACTTCCTGCCTCCTCCCCTTTGGCAACCACAAGCTTGTCATATTTAGTTTTCTAAGGTACCACCATACTGTTTTCCATAGTAGTTGTACCAATTTACATTCCTACCAACAGTATAAGAGGGTTCCCTTTTTTCCATACCCTCTCTAGCATGTGTTGTTTGTAGACTTACTAATGGCCATTCTGACTTGCGTGAGGTGGCACATCATTGTATTATTGTTATTTCTCTAATAATTAATGATGTTGAGCATCTTTTATGTTCCTTTTGGCCATCCATATATCTTCTTTGGGGAAATGACAAACCCACAGCATTTGCCTTGAATCAGTTTCAATTTTATTTTTGTATATGGTATTATAAAATAGTTTGTTTCTTTTGCATGTAGCCATTCAGTTTTCCTAACATTTACTGAAGAAGCTCTTTTCTCCATTGTTCATTCATGCCTCCTTTGTCCTAGATTAATTAATCATGTGTGAGAGAGTTTATTTCTACCTCTCTATTCTGTTCCATTGAGCTAGGTGTCTGTTTTGGTGCTGGTACTATATTGTTTTTATTATCATAGCTTTGTAGTATAGTTTGAAATCAGAGAGCATGATACTTCCTACTTTGTTCTTCTTTCTCAAGATTATTTAATTTATTCAGAGTCTTTTGTGTTTCTCTGCAAATTTTAGAATTATTTGTTATAACTCTGTGAAAAATACCATTTTTTTTCTGGTAGAAATTTCAGTGAGTCTGTTGATTGCCTAGGTAGTATGGTCATTTTTAACAATTTTTTTCTTCCAATCCTTGAGTACAGGATATCTTTTACTTTTACTTATGTTGTCTTAAGTTCATTAATGTCTTATAGTTTTCTGACTCCAGTAGTTTTACCTACTTGGTTAGATTTATTCCTAGAAATTTTATTCTTTTTCATGCAATTGTAAGTTGTTTTCTTAATTTCACTTTCTGATAGTTTGATGTTAATGTATAGAAACATTGATAGTATATAGATTTTTATGTATTAATTTTTTATCCTGCAAATTTATTAATTCTAATAGTTCTAATAGTCTAATAGTTCTGGTGGCATCTTTAGGACTTTTCTATATATAGTATAATGTCATCTGCAGTGAAAGTTTTTTATTTTTGTTGTTGTTTGTCTTATTGGTGTGGCTAGGACTTCCACTACTATATTGAATAGAAATTGTGAGAGTGGGAATTCTTGTCTTGCTCCTGATCTTAGAGAAAATGCTTTCAACTTCTTACTATAGAGTGTAAAGGTAGCTTGGCTTGTCATATATGACCTTTATTTTGTTCAGGAATGTTCTCTCTATACCCAATTTATGGGGAGTTTTTATAATGTGATGTTGAATTTTGTCAAAAGCTCTTTCTGCATATGTTGAGATGATTATATGATTTTTATTCTTTATTTTCTTAATGTACGGTATCACATAGATTGATTTACAGATATTGAACCATCTTTGTATCCCTGGGATAAATCTTATGTATCATGGTATATTTTTCTTTTGTTGAATTCAGTTTGCTAATACTTTATAGAGAATTTTTGCATTTATGTTCATCAGTGATATTAGCCTGTACTTTTCTTTTTTCATGGTGTCTTTGGGCCATTTTTCCATCAGGGTGATGCTGGCCTCATTGGAATGGGTTCAGAAGTTTACCTTCCTCTGCAAATTTTTGTAATAATTTGAAAAGGATTGGCATTAACTCTTCTTTAAATGTTTGGTAGAATTCACCTTTGAAGCCAGGTAGTGATATACTTTTTTTTATTTGAGAGTTTTTTTAATTGCTGATTCAATTTCATTGCTGGTAATTGGTTTGTTTGTATTTTCTGTGACTTCCTGATTCATAAGTGGGAGATGTTCCTTTGGTCTACTTTTTCTTTTAAGACCAATATTTCCTTGTTGATTTTCTGTCTGGATGATCTGTTTATTGTTGTAAGAGGGCTGTTAAATTTCCTATTATTATTGTGTTACTGTTAATTTCTCCCTTTATATTTGTTAATATTTGCTGTATGTATTTAAGTGCTCTTATGTTGAGTATATATACATTTACAATTGTTTTACCTTTTTGTTGAATTGATCCTTTTATCATTATGTAATATCATTCTTTCTTTCTTTCTTTTTTTTCTTTTCATGGCCACACCTGTGGCATATGGAAGTTCCCAGGCCAGGGGTGAATCGGAGCTATAGCTGGGGCCTGTGGCTACAGCTATAGCAACACTGGATCTTAGCCACATCTGCAACCTATGCTATAGCCTATAGCAACACCAGATCCTTAAGGCACTAAACCAGGCTAAAGATTGAACCCTCGTCCTCACAAAGACAACATTGTGTCCTTAAGCCACTAAGCCACAATGGGAACTCCTGTAATATCTTTCTCTGTCTCTTTTTACAGTTTTTTTTTAAATCTGTTTTGTCTGATGTATGTATTGCTACCCCAGCTATCTTTTTATCTCCAATTGCATGAAATACTTTTCCATTCCCTCACTTTCAGCCTATGTATCTTTAGATATGAAGTCAGTCTCTTGTGGTCAGCATATACAGGTCTTGTTCTTTTTTGTCCCTGCAGCCATGCTATGTTTTTGATTGAAGGATTTAGCTTATTTACAGTTAAAGTAATTATTGATAGATATTGTTAATTGTTTTGGGGTTACTTTTTTAAGTTCTTTCTTATTCCTTAGTTCTTTTGTTATTTTCCCTTTTGACTTGATAGGTAATTTTGTTTGGACTTCTTTCTTTTTTGTGTGTATCTCTATATAGGTTTTTGGTTTGCATTTACCATGGCATTTACATATAAAAATATATAACCATATATATGTAATTATTTAAAGTTGTTGATCTCCTAAGATATAAAATACGACCTCTCCATATTTTATATATTTATCTTTTGTGTATCCCTTAACTACATAATGTGGATATAAATGATTTTACTAGTTTTGTCATTTAACCTTTCTGCTAGCTTTTTGGTTGATTTACTGCCTTTACTGCATATTGCCTTTAGCAATGAGATTTTCTTTTCATAGTTTTCATATTTCTAATAGTAGTCTTTTCTTTTTAATTTAGAAAAATCCTTTTAACATTAATTGTAAAGCTAGATTAGTGGTGCTGAATTCTTTTGGCTTTTTGCTTATCTATAAAACTATCTCTTTCAAATCTGAATTACAGCATTGCCTAGTAGAATATTCTTGGTTGTAAGTTTTTTCTTTCATCATTTTAAATGTACCTTACCACACACTTGTGGTCTGAAGTTTCTCCTGAAAAGTCAGGTGATGGTCTCATGGAAGTTTCCTTGTACGTAACTAGTTACTTTTCTCTTACCACTTTTAGGATTCTCTCTTTATCTTTAATTTTTGCTATATTAATTACAATTTGTTTTGATGTGGATCTCTTTGAGTTCATTTTGTTTGGGACCTTCTATGCTTCCTAAACCTGGATGTCTATTTCTTTTCTTGCATTAGAAAATTTTTAGCCTTTATTTCTTCAAGTAAGTTCTCTTCCCCCATCTCTCTTTTCCTTCTGGGCCCTCTATAAAGGCATGGTTACCTTGATGTTGTCCCAGAGGTCTCGTTAACTATTTTCACTTTGTAAAATTCTTTTTCCTTTTTTCTATTCAGCTTTGGTGATTTACACCAGCTTTGGTGTCTTCCAGTCACTGATCCATTCCTTCTATATTATCTACTGTACTGTTGGCTCCTTCAAGTGTATTTTTGTTTCAGTTATTGTATTCTTCAGCTGTGTTTGGTTCTTTTTTATATCTATCTTTTTAACTCCTATGTTCATCCATTCTTCTCCTGAGTATGATTATTAGCTTGAACTATTATTGGGTAGATTGCTTATCTCCACTTTGCTTAGTTCTTCGTCTGGGTTTTTATTTTGTTTCTTTATCTGGAACGTATACCTTTTTCACATCATTTTGCCAAGCTCTCTGTTTTTATTTCTGTGTGTTAGGTAGGTTGGTTATGTTTCCCGATCTTACAGAAGTAGACTTAAATAGAAAATGTCCTATTGGGCCTGGAAAAGCACTACCTTCTGCTTACCAGAGCTGTATGCTCTAGGAGTTCCCACTATGTGGACTGCATGGGCCCTCTGTTGTGGTAGGTCCAACTATTAATGGGTTCACTGGTGGGCAGGGCTTTCCTCTGACATAGTTAGCTACAAGTCCCTGCCTTATAGTAGCTGGTAGGAAGGACTAGGTCCTGGTGTGGCTTGCTTCATGGTATCCTAGTGCTGATGTCAGTCCATCGCTGGGAAGTGTCATGTTCCAGGGTGGCTAATTGTAGGGTCCAGGGTATCAGAGGCTGATGAAAGGCTGCTGTTTGCACAATTGGTCCTGGGGCAATTGGTGGCAGGACTGGGTCCCTGTGTGCCTGGCTGACAATTTTGGTGTTCCTAGGACTGATGTCAATTTATTAATGTAGGGATAAACCTCTATAACTAGAGTGTGAAAAGGAGGACTCCAAAATTATGCTTTCCAGCTCAAATATCTTTGTGGTGGAGCAGCTTCTTAGAAATGCTGTCACCATTGTCTCTGTCCCCAGGGAGAGTCACAGTTGCCTTCTGCCTCTCTGGGAGGCTCTCTAAGATCAGCAATTGGGTCTGGTCAAGATTCCTCCTAAATTATTGCTTCCACTGTGGGTCTCAGATTGTGTGAGTTTTTGCCTGTGCCCTTTAAGAGTGGGGTCTCTGTTGCCTAGAGCCCTCCAGATCACCTATATGCATGTCCCACTGCCTTCAAAGCTATATGTTCTGGGGAGTTCAGCATTGTACTTGGACCCCTCACTTCGGAGAACTACAGTAGTCATTTTCCTTTTGTTGTGGGTTGCTTACTTATGGGTATGAATCTTTACCATATTGTATCTCCATTTGTCCTACCAATCTCATTATTGGACAAATAAATAAATGATTCCTTTATTTGTGTAACATCTTTTCTGCGAGTCTTCAGGTTGTTCCCATCAATAGTGGCTCTGTAAATAGTTATAAGTTTAGTGTACCCATGAGAGGAGGTAAGCTCAGCATTTTCCTACTTCACCATCTCTTGGCCACGCATCCCTAACAAATAGGAGTTTAAGCATATTATATACATATAAACACTGGTTGAAAATCATTCTTTGTATAAAGGAAATGGAGACATGGTATAGTGGAGGGGAGGTTCTGTTTCTAGAAATAAATTTATAGGATTATTTGACTATTTATACAATATGGTGTTTATATTTAGCTTTGATTTAAACAAGTTTTTTTTTTGTCTTTTTGTCTTTTTAGGGCCACACCAGCGGCATATGGAGGTGCCCAGGCTAGGGGTCTAATCCGAGCTACAGCTGCCAACCTAAGCCACAGCCACAGCAATGCCAGATCTGAGCTGTGTCTGTGACCTACACCACAGCTTACGGCAAAGCTGAAACCTTAACCCACTGAGTGAGGCCAGGGATCAAACTTGCAACCTCATGGTTCCTAGTCAGATTCATTTCCACCATGCCATGATGGGAACTCCAGATTTAAGCAATTATTTTAAAATTGAATAAAAGAAAAAGAAACTCCATAGGTTTTCTCAAACTAAATAAAATACAATGGCAGTGTACAAGTAAACATTTTTTCCATTGATGATTTGGACAATAAAGAAAGAATTTTTCTTATATTAAAAATTAAGGTAGGATTTTTACTCAAACTGTTTAATTGCAAGAATAAAAAAATTCCATCTTTTCCTTAGTTTGACATATTATATTATTATATTATTACGCATCTCCAGACCATGTTGCCAAGCTATAATTCTCATATGTTTTCATTTCACTGCACTAGAAAATCTTTGTAACTGACATTTGAAGATATGTTCCTTGAGATAAGAGACTGAAGCCCTGACATTGAGGTTAAATATTATCTTTGTTGTTCAAGACAAGGGCCAACTAAGCCAGAAGTCCTTTCAATCCAATGGCCTGGAAAACGATCAAGTCGCCGAGTCCAGAGACACAACAGCTTCTCCCCCAACAGCCCTCAGTTTAATGTCTACAGTCCAGGTAATGAAGCTTTGTCATTTTTCTTCTTCAGATTTACTCAATTGTATATTCATATTGACTTATTTTAAGATGTAAAAAAGGCAGCTAAAACAATAATAATGGAATGCTTTCTTTATACCAAAAAAGTTTGTCTGAAACCAGAGTGCTGAAGAATCTGAGTATTAAGTACTGTGGTGATGATCCTAATCATCAGTTCTGTCAGAATCCTAGCGGTTGTATCTGGGCAGTACACAGAGACATGATGGATACGGATTATGCGTGAAAGACTTGAGACTATAGAAATCCTCATCATCTTTAAACAAAGGGGGTACCCTTTAGTCTGCCCCCTAACTCCAGATCCCTAAGCCTGCCTAAGCATTTCATTCATTCTCTAAATTCATTTTAGGAAAAGGATTATCATTTCCTTCGTGGTAGGGTTAAAGCCATAGCCATGCTTTCAAAGTGTATAGTTTATTAGACTAAGACCTTAATAATTATTTTAACCATATCATTTATATTAATTACTTTAAAATTAATTTGAAATATGAAAACTTACATTGCTAAGTATTAGAGTAATTTTTTTAGGGCCCCACCCATAGCATATGGAGGTTCCCAGGCTAGGGGTCGAATCAGAGCTACAGCTGCCAACCTATGCCACAGCTCACAGCAGCATGGGATCTGAGCTGCATCTGTGACCTACATCACAGCTCATGGCAATGCCAGATCCTTAACCCACTGAGCGAGGCCAAGGATCAAACCCCCAACCTCATGGTTCCTAGTCAGATTCATTTCTGCTGCACCAAGATGGGAATTCCCTAGAATAATTTTTATGAAGTGTGAATATATCTACATGTTTATATGTATGTGTGTATATACATGCACATATCACTTGAACATGTCATTTTAACACAAATGAATATTTAAGTATCTACTATTTCACAAAATCAATATATAGATATATCCTGTATGTACAGATTGTAGTTGAAAGATTTCAAAGTTCTTTTTTCAACATTGTTATTTTAACTTATAAGATAGGTATTAGTATCTCAATTTCCCCAGAAATTTAAGCAATTTGTTCAGAGGTAAGAGATTATTATTCCATTTTTTACAGTGAAACAAATAACCTCAAAATATCAGTAATTACAATGGGAAATATTTGTTTTTTTCCTCTCATGGTTCTCTATGTTAGATTATGTGATTTGTGTGATGTCAGCTGGTTTTGGCTCCAGCTTGTAAGTTGGGTTCAGTTCTACTCTTCAGGTAGCCTCCTAGGATCAGTGACTACTTGGAACAATATTGTCTCCTGGTGAATATCAAAAGTACAAACATCCAGGAAAAAAACAAACACAGCTCATTTAGAACCACTCAGAGTGGCCAAGATGGTGGAGTAGGAAGACCCTGAGCTCACCTTCTCCCATGGACACCAGAATTACAACAGAGCAACTACTGATGAGAAAGCCCAAGGACTGACAGTAAAGATCTTCTACAACTAAATACAAAAAAGGAAACACAATGAGATGCGGAGTCCTAAGAGGGTGACCCATAAATGAGAGGATGATTACAATCACAGATGTTCTCCACAAGCATGCAAGGGGTCTGAGCCCTACATTGGGCTCTATAGCCTGGGGATCCTGCCCTGGGGAAACAAACCTCCAGAACGTTTGACTTCAAAGGCCAGCAGAGTTTATTTTTGGGGGAAGACTATGGGAAATAGAGTTTGCACACAAAATCTGGCATTGCCCTGAGCACAATGTAGGTCACAATTCAGCTCAGATCCCATGTTGTTATGGCTGTGGTATAGGCCAGCAGCTGCAACTCCAATTTGACCCCTAGCCTGGGAACTTCCATATGCCACAAGTGCGGCCCCCAAAAGCAAAATAAATAAATAAATAAAAATAAAGTGGCAAAGATAAAGATAAAGAGAGGATATTAAAAGCAACAAGTTAACATATAGAACTCCCATAGGCTATCAGCTTACTTTTCAGCAGAAACTTTGCTGTTCAGGATGCCCAACACATTTAAAGTGATGAAAGAGGAAAACATATAACCAAAAATACTCCAACCAGCAAAACTTCCATTCAGATTTGACAAAGAGATCAAAAACTTCATAGAAAAGGAAAAAGCTAAAATATAGCATTTCCCCTTGGCCAGCTTTCCAGGAGATGTTAAAGGGGCTTTTCTAAGTGGAAAAGAAAAGGCCGCAACCAGAAATATGAAAATTTTGAAAGGAAAAGTCTCATTAGTAAAGGAAAATATGCACTAAGGTAGTAACACAGCCACATATAAAGCTAGTAGGAAGACTAAAGGACAAAAGTGTAAAATCGTCTATATCCACAAAAGTCAAGGGACATAAAAATGTAAAATACTATGTCAAAAACATTAAATGTATGGGTGGGAATAAAAATGCAGACCTGTTAGAATGGATTTGAACTCAAAAGATAAGCAACACTAAATAGTCACAGATACATATAGATTGGTCTATATAAAACTCATGGTAACCACAAACCAAAAATCTATAATAGATGTTCACACAAAAAAGAGAAAGCAATACAAATATATCAATCCCAGAATAAGATATAACAATAGTAAATATAGCAAATATATAAAAACCCAACATAGGACACCTGAACACATAAAGCAAATATTAACAGTCATAAAGGGAGAAGTTGATGGTAACATAATAAGAGTAGGAGATTTAAACACCCTATTTACATCAATGGACATATCATATAAACAGAAAATCAATAAGGAAACAATGGCCTTAAATAATACCTTAAACAAGATGGAATTAACATATACATACATAGAACATAGAAAATATGAACAGACCAAATATGAGCAATGAAATTTAGACAGCAATAAAACAACCCCAATAAACAAAAGTCCAAGACCAGTTATCTTCACAGGTGAATCCAAATACTTAGAAAAGAAATTAACACATACCTTCTGAAATAATTTCAAAAAACTGCAAAGGAGGGAACACATCCAAACTCATTCTACAAGGCCAGCATTACCCTGATACCAAAACCTGAAAATATAATCTCACAGAAAAAATATTTCAGGTCAATATCACTGATAAACATAAATGCAAAATTCCTCAATAAAATGTTAGCAAACAAATTGAGCAATATATTAACAGATTTTTCCCAGGGATGCAAGGATGGTTCAGTGTCTGCAAGTCAGTTTATGTGATACTCTACATTAAGAACTTGAAGACTAAAAATCACATAGTCATCTCAATAGATGCAGAAGTGGCTTTTGACAAAATTAAATAAGCACTTAGGATTAAAAACTCTTAACAAAATAAAGGCCATATATGACAACCCACAGCTAATGTCATACTCAATGGTGAAAAGCTGAAACCATTTCCTCTAAAATCAGGGATGAGACAAGGATGTCAAATTTTGCCACTTCTATTCAACATAGGATTGGAAATCCTGCCCACAGCAATCAGATAAAAAAAGAAATAAAAGGAATCCAAATTGGAAAGGAAGAAGTAAAACTGTCACTATTTGAAGATGATGTGATACTGTACATAGGAAATCCTAAGGACACCACCTAAAAGCTACTGGAACTCATGAATGAATTACATAAAGTTCCAGGATGCAAAATTAATGTACATAATTCTATTACATTTTATATACTAACAATGTAGTATCAGGAATAGAAATTATGAAAATAATCCCATTTACAATTCTATCAAAAGTAACAAAATATCTAGTAATAAATCTAAGAAAGTAAAAGATCTGTACTGAGAAAACTGATACCATAAATTGAAGACAATACAAACAGATGGAAAAAGATAGTGGGCTTATAGATTGGAAGAATTAATATTGTTAAGATGATCATACTTCCCTAGACAATCTACAGACTCCATGAAATCCCTGTAAAAATATCAATGCCACTTTGCACACAGCTAGAACATTTTATTGTAAAAAGGTAAGGATGTAAATTAATGAAACCAGAACACACCCTCATACCATGCAAAAAATAAACTCAAAATGGCTTAAAGACTTAAACATAAGACAAGACACCATCAAACTCCTAGAAGAGAACATAGGCAAAACATTCTCTGACATCAACCTTACAAATGATTTCTCTGGTCAGTCTCCCAAAGAAACAGAAATAAAAGCAAAAATAAACCAATGGGCCCAAATCAAACTGATGAACTTTTGCACAGAAAGGAAACCATAAAAAAAGACAACTTACAGAATGGGAGAAAATAGTTTCAAATGATGCAACAGACCAGAGGTTAATCTCTAAAATATAAACTTAAACAACTCAACAGCAAAAAGGGGAAAAATGGGCAAAAGATCTGAATAGACATTTCTCCAAAGAAGATATACAGATGGCCAACAGGCACATGAAGAAATGCTCAACATCACTGGTTATTACAGAAATGCAAATCAAAACTACTCTGAGGTACCACCTCACCCCAGTCAGAATGGCCATCATTAATACGTCCACAAATATAAATGCTGGAGAGGGTTTGGAGAAAAGGGAACCCTCCTACATTGTTTGTGGGAATGTAAATTGGTACAACCACTGTGGAAAACAGTATGGAGGTACCTCAGAAAACTAAATATAGAAGTACCATATGACCCAGCAATCCCACTCTTGGGCATATATCAGGGAAAAACTTTCCTTGAAAAAGACACTTGTACCCGCATGTTCACTGCAGCATTATTCACAATAGCCAAAGAATGGAAACAACCTAAATGTCCATTGGAAGATGAATAGATTAGGAAGATGTATACATATACAATGGGATACTACTCAGCCATAAAAAAGAATAAAATAGTGCCATTTTGCAGCAACATGGATGAAACTAGAGACTCTCACACTAAGTGAGGTAAGTCAGAAGAAGAAAGACAAATACCACATGATAGCACATATCTGGAATCTAATATACAGCACAGATGAACCTTTCCACACAAAAGAAACTCATAGACTTGGAGAACAGACATGTGGTTGCCAAGAGGGAGGAGGAGGGAGTGGGATGGACTGGGAACCTGGGGTTAATAGATGCAAACTATTGCCTTTGGAGTGGATAAGCAATGAGATCCTGCTGTATAGCACTGGGAACTATGTCTAGTCACTTGTGATGGAGCATAAGGAAGGATAATGTAAGAAAAAGAATATATATATGTATGTGTGACTGGGTCTCTCTGCTGTACTGTAGAAAATTGACAGAACACAGTAAACCAGCTATAACGGAGAAAATGTAAATCATTTTGAAAAAAAAAACCCAGAAAAACCCAGAAAAACAAAAATATGCATACACTCTGCACTCCATTATTCATAGAAGTATTATTTATAATAGCCAAGATTTGGAAACAATGAACAGATGAATGGGTAAAGAAGATGTGATATATATTATCACATCTGCAGCAACATAGATAGACCTGGAGTGAAAGAAGTCAGACAGAAAGACCAACTGAAACTGGCTTATAGAGAACAAACTAGTAGTTACCAGCTAAGAGAAAAACTTCTATGTATAAAATAAATAAGCTACAGAAGTATCTTTTACATTGCAGAGAATATAGCTACTGTTTTATGATAACTTTAAAAGGAGTATAGTCTAGAAAATATTGACTCATTATGTTGTACACATGAAACCAATATGACATTGTAAATCAACTATACTTCAATTTTTTAAAAGGTACAAACTTCCAGTTATACAATAGATAAATACCAAGGATGAAATGTACAACATGATAGATATAAATAACACTGATATATCTTATATATGAAATTTAAGGAGAGTAAATCCTAAAAATTGTCTTTAAAAAGAAAACTTTTTTTCTATTTCTTTAATTCTCTATGTGAGATGATGGATGTTCACTAAACTTATTTTTATGATCATTTCATAATGTTTGTAAGCCACATCATGATGTTTTATACCTCAACCTTATATAGTGCTGTATATTAATTATTTTCAATAAAACTAGAAGAAAAAATGTTTGTTTGCATTTTGTCTGGTAAATCTCTACTGACCAAATTGTCACATCCCAAGTACATTATCAGTGGGGAGGGAAATGTTCCTCCATTGTTTTATGAGATAGTGCAAAGTTTGGGGCAAATTGTATATATGTATAATTTTATGACAGGAAGAATATGAAGAATTGGCAGTCTACCTTGTGTGACTATAAAATGGCAATACTAGGCTACTGAGTTAAAGTATAGATTTTAGCCATTTATAAAACAGTGTTAAGCCCAAAATATCCTTTTATGAGACTTTGTTGTGATAGCCACTTTAAATTTTAGGAGCAACCTAGAGTGGTAAGATGTTAAATAATTTGCAAATTAAATATAAATATAAATTTTTTGACATTTATATTTTCTAGTATGAAAGTGTAGATATTCTTTATTTTTGTAGCCACTCTACTGTTTCTTTTTACATCATAATTTATTTGGTGAGCTTTGAGAGGAGCTTCACCCAAGACAGCAGGTGGAGAAGTGAATTCTAATGTGAAGTATTACACCTTTATGATTTAGGTCTTATCTTCCTAACATTTAAATCTAAAACAAGCCTTTATAGACTTAAATTCAATCACATCCTCCTATCAAGAAATATGAAATAATATTTCTTCATAAATGTTTTTTAAAATATTTTGAGCAAGCTTCCGTAAAGATACACAGGATGCCAGGAGGTTTATGCAGGGGTCCCAAACCACAGCTTTCTCCTTTTCACCTCTGCATAATAAAATTTATAACTGTAACAGTAATAGCAGTAGAACTTACATAATGGTTAACCTGGTGCTAAATACAGATATGTATGTATACACATACATACTTATACTGTGTACATAGTACATGTACATATGGTATGCCTACATATATGTTTGTATGCATACATACATGTTTGTATGCATACATACATATGTTTGTGTGCATAATCCTCACAATGTCTGTGAGGCTGGTGATATTATTATTTCCATTTTAAAAATATGAAAAGTACTGCTCCTGCTGTGGTGCAGAGTATTTGGTGGCATCCCTGCTGCACCAGGACACAGGTTAGATCCCTGGCCCAACACAGTCAATTAAAGAATCCTATGTTGCCACAACTGTAGCACAGGTCACAACTGTGACTCAGATCTGATCCCTGGCCCAGGAACTCCATATGCCATAGGGCAGCAAAAGTTTTAAAAAATAAAAATACAAAAAGTGAGGCCAAAGGAATCAAGTAATTTGACCAAATCAGCAGACTCCAGAGCCTGTACTCTTACCTGCTATGCCGTGACCATTGTGTCCACTCAAGTTAGAAGATACTGGCTATTTTGCCCTTATACTTCTTTTTGATTAACAGTTTGCCCGTTGCTGTGATCAGGACTATAATTTCCTTGGTGCTTTTTTCCAAAAGAAAAATCAACCACCTCATAGGGTGGTAAAAATGGTTCAGCAGGATCTGCTCTTTTGACTATCAAAGGCCAGTGCAGACAATGACATAAAAAAAAAAACCAGACTTGTGAAAATGAACCAACTGGGGTGCATGGACCTATGGAAAACAATACCTTAGAAAGGACTCGTGTAGGGGTGTGTGTGTGTGTGTGTGTGTGTGTGTGTGTGTGTGTGTGTAATGTGTTAATTAGTCAATGATGCTGTGTTTTTCCTTCAGGGCAAAAGAAAGCTCTGAGATGCCAAATTTTTCCTGCTCTGTCTAGAACTTAACATACTGCCCTCTTGATTTTCCCCTCAAGGTTTACTAGAAGA
Source organism: Phacochoerus africanus (assembly GCF_016906955.1). Lineage (NCBI taxonomy): Eukaryota > Metazoa > Chordata > Mammalia > Artiodactyla > Suidae > Phacochoerus > Phacochoerus africanus. Next base: position 45,819,641 of record NC_062549.1, on the reverse strand, counting down.
AGATAACCAATGGATGACCCAGATAAATAGACTCCAGAAATTAATTGACAGACTGGAAAAGAAAGTGAGTGCTTCTCTTTCTTTCTTCTCCCTCTCAGTTTTCAATAGATTATTACTCACTTTTCCTTATTGCCCTAATATCCATGGCTGCCCCATGGATAGGGTAACAACCAGGATCTCATTGATGCTACCTACCAATGGCTGGTTGGTAGTTATTTGAAATTTTTGTTAAAGCAAATGTAGAAGCTTGCATTAATTCTCATTCCTCCCAAAACCATCCCTAATTATAGCTAAAATAGAATGTAGGGTTTAAAGTTAAATAAATCTACTACATTGCCTGACTCTTAGGTTATCACTCATGTAAGATAGCAGTGTACTTGAATGATGCAAAGTGAAGCTCTCAGGGATGACATGGCTGACTCTTAGGATTATTTCAAAGTGATTTAGGGAAATGGAGATGTTGTGCGCTAAAAGATGAGATTGCACACTCAACTTCTAGAGCATCTTAACTGATGATTTTTGTCATAAAAACTACCAAGTTATCTAGCAAGTTAAGATATGATGGCAAGTTCTTTAGAACTATAGTTTATATTTCCAGTTATTGTATTTTTACTGAGTAATTCTACTGGCATCAAGAAATCCTGATATTATAGTTATATTCCTCTTAAACAGCTTTAATGGAAGAGGCTGCTTTTGCCCATAAGTAAGAATATGTGTTTTCTGTGCATACCATGCACCAAGGAAGGAACATGTATGTTTGAGACAAAGTTACTGACTTTGAAGAACCCAGAATCCATTTGTAAAAATATTCTGCTCTCAAAAAAAATGAGTTAACAGATTTTTACAATATGCAGTAGCCTAGAACCAGGTTCAGTAAATAGTTAATGCTCAGTAAATACTTGGTAACTGACTGAGACATGCCAAAGGAATGGAGCATATGCCAAAATCTACAGATGCTAAACTGAGGGAATGATTATTGAAAGCTGGGGTGCTTGGAAAGGACCTTGTGTGGCACAAAGGACTTAAGTGGGCTTTTTTAAGTGCTGACAGTTAGGAGTTTTGAGTGCAAGCAACAGAAATTACCTCTTTAATAAAAAAGAAATCTCTGGAAGGAATGAGAGTGAATCAGCACAGAATCAACAGACAGTCTAGTGATCCAGACTTGGGAATGTCAGGAGATAAGATAACTCTAGAGATCAAGGTAAGCAAAAAACAGTCTCTCAACAGTTTCTCAGGTTATTTCACTGGACTAAATGAGTTCCAATCATTTCCAGTCTGTGGGCATTCTGCCCAAAATTCCACTTTCCAAGGAGAGAGGGTCTTATTATGGTCACATTCTCTTGATTAACAGTCCCAGAGTCTGTATTGAAAGGAGATTAGATAATTCACTGAAGGAAATTGTATTGGAATTAACATTGGAATAAATGTTTGATAACAAACTGATGAGCGAATATTGGCTATGGAAAAGTAAAAACTTTAGTACAGAGAACAGTTAGAGAGGGCATTCAGGTGGGATGATGGCATGAACAAAGATTAAGTAGACCAGCCTGGTTAGAGTCTTTCATTTAGGGACACAGTGACTAGTAAGATTGTGTGAATGGGAGTTCCTGTTGTGGCTCAACCTAATGAACCAGATTAGTATCTATGAGGACTCAGATTTGATCCCTGACCTTGTCCAGTGGGTTCAGGATCCGGCATTGCTGTGACGTGTGTTGTAGGTCAGGGACACGGCTTGGATCCAGTGTTGCTGTGGCTGTGGCATAGGCCAGCAACTACAGCTCTGATTCGACCCCTAGCCTGGGAACTTCCGTATGCCACACATGTAGCCCTAGAAAGACAAAAACAAAATTGTGTGAATGAATGGGGCCATATTATGAATGGCCTTAAATAACAGACTAAGGAATTTGGACTCAATCTTGGCAACAACAGGAGTCATTTATTATCTTTAAACAGATAAATGACATAAAAATCCTTTAGATAGAAAATAGTGCAGCAAGAATAAAAAATGGATTCAAACAAGATTCAAAGTCAGAGCCACCAAAGCCAGCTATGATAACAATGACTTTGAAGAGCAAGCTGTAGACCTGAGCCCACTGAGATCAAGTATAGCAAGAGATGGGCCTAGACTAGGTGACTGGAAAGAAAGTGGCAAATTTGAAAGATTCAATGTGAAATTAAAGGACCATTGAATGAGCATGATGGGCAAAGGACAGGATAAATAATCTCAAATAGGAGCCTGGGGGTTTAAGCCTAAGTGTCAGATACAATTGTACCATTAACAGACAAGGGAGAGACAATGAGAGATAATTGGTAAGGTGAGGTGAGTAAGTGAATTGGTTCATTAAATGTATTAATTTCAAAATATAATAGGACACCTAAGTAGAAACACCCTGTTAGATAAGTATGCAAGAAGACAAACCAACAGATTAAGATCTCTACAGAGGCGAAACCTCAAGTCCTGAGTACAGTAAGTTCTCTGGAATGGAGATTTTGTACAAAGAAGAACCAACCAAGTCTAGGGGAAGCAGCTTTGGAGAGTTCCTGTCCCCCTGCCACCATATTATTGTTTGTTAAATTTAAAGTGACCACTTACTGGGGCAAATAAAATAAACTAAGAGTTTGCTGTAAATCAGCTTTCCTCTTTTCCACATTGGTATGTGGACTGAGACTAAAAAGATTAGTAGGAAAAACAGTAACTATGAAAATTCCTATCCCAATTGTGGAAAATTTGGAAATGCAGGACCCTATTTGAAAACCAAACCTTGTTAAAATATTAGGATTCAGTTGTTAAATAAGTTTTCATTTAAAGAATACAGTATCTCTTTTTAAAATAATTTTGAAGTTCTTGGCAAACCTGTCTTCCTTTGGTGTCATAAGTTTGTGTCCTTATTTTTAAATGAATAGCTCAAACTCAGGTCATGCCTTTTTTTCCCAACTTTAAATCAAAGTATTATCATGTCTATTTCTTTCCTAGGCTTTTTTCTCTTTTCCTTCCTATGAAAGTGTTTCATTATGAGAACAGTGTCTAAGAAGTTATTGAAAGTACAGTGTGATGGGCTTCAGCATGGGGCTCCAGTTATGTGGGGGCTCAGCATGATTTGTCTTAATGAATGGAAAAGCAGTGCAAGTTGGGTTTTTCTACAACTTTGCCTGTACTGTGATGAGTTAGATTTTTGAGAAAAAACTACCCAATTGCCAAATAGTAGCTAAGTGCATATTATTTCACTGCTGGCTATTTTGTCTTCTGCAGTCATTATAACTAGGTTTGATCTCCACATTATAAAGAAATGCACTTACAGTGGAGTATATATTATCTTTTCTCTCTGTTAAGTATTTATGATAAATCATTCCAGCACTGTAAACCAAACCCAAAACCACTTATTGGGGGGGGGTGATAGCACTTGAAATTGATACAAGTTTCTTCAGGCATTCCTTTTTTCCTCTTTGACCTCTATGAGTATTTATGGGATATACTGTGGTTATATCTCATGTTTTCCTGTGCAGATAACACCTTTAATGTTAACCAAAACAACAACAAAACCTCTTTAATCTTCATGAAATCCTAAGTGTGTCATTGGATCACAGGAAATCCTTATTTAAGGGGGTGTAATTAAGGATGTCGCACTGATACATCTTAAGTTATTCTTACCTTAGATTAAAGAAAGTAGAACTTAAAAGTGTGCCTGAGTTGTTGTTATGGAAAGGGCAGTCAAAGAGATCACTATTATTGCAGTTTCTCTATGTACTTTTAAAGATTCAATACACTTCTTTATCCATATATAAATTTATCTTCACCGAGGAGTTGTGATTTAAATGGGCATTCATTCAGCCATTAGTTTATTCAACATTTAATGAAGTAATTTCAGATAGGGTAAAGTGCTATGAGGAAAATGTAGGCCAATATGATGAAGATGGAGGGTTAGATACTTAAAGTGGGTAATGGGAGATCATTCTAAGGATGTGATATTTGAGTTAAAGTTGGAAATATGAGAAAGAGATGCTAGATGAAAACCTAGGGATAGAGAATTTAAGGCAGAGAAAAGTAAAAATGAACTGCAGAGAAGTTAACTTGCACAAAATTCTACCACAAGAAATAGCATAGCTAGAGCTACATAGCTCTGTTATTAACAGGCTTATACTATTTCAAAAAGTCTCTATTTCTATAACTTTCAATGTATTCCTTATCTACTTGAAGGAATTATTGTGCATCATCTTCATATATATGAGATAGATTAGATGTAGATATTATATAGATACAGATACAGATATTGATGATATACCACAACATCCTTATCCATTCATTCATCACTGGACACTTAGGTTGCTTCCATGTAGGTTGTTTACATGGCTATTGTAAATAATGCTACTGTGACAATAGGGATGCATATATCTTTTCAAGTTAATGTTTTCATTCCCTTTGAATATATTTCTAGGAATGTAATTACTAGATCATGTGGTAGTTCTATTTAGAATTTTTTTGAGGAACTTCCACACTGTTCTCCAATCCTACCAATAATGTGCAAGGGTTCCCTTTTTCTGCATTCACATCAGCATGTTATCTCTTGTCTTTTGATACTGGTCATTCTAATAAGCATGAGGTGATATCACATTGTGGTTCTAATTTGCATTTCCCTAATGAGTAGTGATATTTAACATATTTTTTGTGTTCATGTTGGCCTTTCATATATCTTCTTTGTAGAAATGTCTATTCAGGTCCTTTCCTGTTTGGTTTTTGTTTTGTTTTGTTTTGTTTTTGCTATTGAAGCATAGCATTCTCTATGTATTTCAAATATTAGATATATGGTTTTCAAATGTTTTGTTCCATTCCAAAGTTTGGTCTTTTCAATTCATTAACTTTTATTTTTGGCTGTTAGAAGCTTTTTTAGTTTGATGTAATCCCATCCCACTTGTTTGCTTTTTATTTATTTCCTTGTGCTTTAGGTGCCACATCCAAAAATCATTAACAAGAATCATGTCAGGGAGCTTTATTTTGTGTTTTCTTCTAGGAATTTCATGATTTTGGAACTTACAATTTAGTCTTTAATTCGTTTTTTCTTTTTCTTTTTTTAAGTTAAAGTATGGTTGATTTACAATGTTTCTTCAATTTCTGTTGTAGATCAGAGTGACCAAATCACAAACCATTCCCTGTGCTGTAAAGTAGAAACCCATTGCCCATCCACTCCAAATACAATACTTTGTATTCACCAACCCCAAACTAGCCATCCAACCCACTTCCTCCTTTCTCCCTGGGCATCCACAAGTCTGCTCTCCATCTCTGTGATCTGTTTCTGTTTTGTATATAGGATCATCTGTGACATATTTTAGATTCCACATGTAAGTGATATCATATGGTATTTCACTTGCTATGAGAATCTCTAGTTCCATCCATGTGGCCAAAAATGACATTATTTTGTTCTTTTTTATGGCTGAGTAGTATTCCATTGTATATATGCACCACATCTTCTTAATCTATTCATCTGCTAATGGACATTTAGGTTGTTTCCAGGTCCTGACTATTGTTAATAGTGCTGTGATGAACATAGGGGTGCATGTGTTTTTTTGATTGAATGTTTTATCTGGATATATGCTCAGGAGTGAGATTGCTGGATTATATGTTAGTTCTATATTTAGTTTTCTGAGGTACCTCCATACTGTTTTCCATAGTTGTTGTATCAACTTACATTCCAGCAAACAGTGAAGGAGGGCATTCTTTTCTCCACACCCTCTCCAGCATTTGTTATTTCTTGGCTCGTTAGTGATAGCCATTCTGACCAAAGTGAGGTGGTAGCTCATTGTACTTTTGATTTACATTTCTGTAAAGATTAGTGTTGTTAAGCAGTTTTTCATGTGCCTGTTGGCAATCCATATGTTTTCTTCAGAGAAATGTCTGTTTACATCTTCTGCCTAATTTTTGATTGGGTTGTTTGTTTTTTTTGTTGTTGTTGAGTTGTATGAGATGTTTATATATTTTGGAGATTAGGCCTTTATCTGTTGCATCATTTGCAAAGATTTTTTTCCCATACTGTGGGTTGTCTTTTCATGTTTTTAATGGTTTCCTTTGCTGTACAAAAGCTTTTGAGTTTAATTAGGTACCATGGGTTAATTTTTGTTTTTGTTGTCATTATTCTAGGAGGTGTATCAAACAAGATGATGCTGTGATTTAGGTCAAAGAGTGTTCTGCCTACATTTTCCTCTAGGAGTTTTATAGTATCTGACCTTATATTTTAGGTCCTATGTTTAATTTTTCAGCTTTTCAACATTGAGAATGATGTTAGCTGTGGGTTTTTCATATATGGCTTTTATTATGTTGAGGTAGGTTCACTCTATTCCCATTTGCTGTACAGTTCTTATCAGAATCAGATGTTGAATTTTGTCAAAAGTTTTTTGTGCATCTATTGATATGATATGTTTTTTCTTTTTCAGTTTGATGTTGTGGTGTATCACATGATTGATTTGTGGGTATTGAAGAATCCTTGCATGCCTGGGATAAATCCCACTTGATCATGGTGTATGATCCTTTTTAAATATATTTGGATGCAGTTTTCTAATATTTTGTTGAGGATCTTTGCATCTATGTTCATTGGTGATATCTGGCTGTAGTTTTCTTCTTTTTCTTTCTTTTTTATTTATTTTTTCCACTGTACAGCATGGGGGCCAAGTTACACATACATGTATACATACTTTTTCCTCCCATTGTTCTGTTGCAACATAAGTATCTAAACTTATACTCAATGCTACACAGCAGGATCTCATTGTAAATCCATTCCAAGAGCAGTAGTTTGCATCCATTAACCCCAAGTTCCCAATCTCACCCACTCCCTCCCTCACCCCCTTGGCAGCCACAAGTCTATTCTTTTGTGTGGAAACATTCATTTGTGCTATATATTAGATTCCAGTTATAAGTGATATCATATGGTATTTGTCTTTGTCTTTCTGACTTATTTCACTCAGTATGTTGCTGAAAATGGCATTATGTCGTGCTTTTTAATGGCTGAGTAGTATTCCATTGTGTATATATACAACACATCTTCCTAATCCAATCATCTGTGAATGGACATTTGGGTTGTTTCCATGTCTTGACTATTGTGAATACTGCTGCAATGAACATGCAGGTGCATGTGTATTTTTTTTTGTCTTTTTGCCATATTCTTGGACCACTCTCACAGCATATGGAGGTTGCCAGGCTAGGGGTCGAATTGGAGCTATAGCCGCTGGTCCATACCAGAGCCACAGCAATGTGGGATCTGAGCTGCATCTGCAACCTACACCACATCTCATGGCAATGCCGGATCCTTAACCCACTGAGCAAGGCCAGGGATCGAACCCACAACCTCATGGTTCCTAGTAGGATTTGTTAATCACTGAGCCACAACAGGAACTCCTGCATGTGTATTTTTTAAGGAAAGCTTTGTCTAGAGATATGCCCTAGAGTGGGACTGCTGGGTCATATGGTAGTTCCATGTATAGATTTCTAAGGTACCTCCATACTGTTCTCCATGGTATGTACCAGTTTACATTCCCACCAAGAGTGCATGAGGGTTCCCTTTTCTCCACACACACTCCAGCACTTGTTATTTGTGGACTTATTAATGAAGGCCATTCTAACTGGTGTGAGGTGGTATCTCATGGTAGTTTTGATTTGCATTTCTCTAATAATCAGGGATGTTGAGCATTTTTTCATGAGCTTGTTGGCCATCTGTACATCTTCCTTGGAGAATGGTCTATTCAGGTCTTTTGCACATTTTTCCATTGGGTGGTTGGCTTTTTTGGTGTTGAGTTGTGTAAGTTGCTTGTATATTCTAGACATTAAGCTCTTGACCAGGTGTAATTCATCTCAGGTTTACAAGGATGGTTCAACATATGCAAATCAATCAATGTCATACACCACATTAAAAAAATAAAAGTCAAAAACCATATGATCATCTCAATAGATGCAGAAAAAGCATTTGACAGAGTCCAACATCCATTTATGATAAACACTCTCATCAGTGTGGGTATAGAGGGAACATTCCTGAACATAATCAAATCCATTTATGACAAACCCACAACAAACATAATATTGAATGTAGAAATATTGAAAGTCTTCTCTCTTAAATCTGGAACAAGACAGGGATGCCCGCTCTCACCACTGCTATTCAACATAGTTGTGGAAGTCCTAGCCAAGCAAATAGACAAACAAAAGAAATAAAAGTCATCCAAATAGGAAGAGATAAAACTGTCACTGTATGCAGACTACATAATACTGTACATAGAAACCCTCAAGGACTCAACCCAAAAACTGCTTGAACTAATTAACAAATTCAGCAAAGTAGCAGGATATAAGATTAACATTCATAAATCAGTCACATTTCTGTATACTAATAATGAAATATTAGAAAGGGATTACAAAAATACAATACCTTTTAAAATTGCACCCCAAAAAATCAAATACCTGAGAATACACATGACTGAGGAGGTAAAGAACTTCTATGCTGAGAACTATAAAACATTAATCAAGGAAATTAAAGATGTATGGAAAGTATTTCACAGAAACTCACCTACAGGAGTGAGAGTACTTCGCCCCACATCAAACTCCCAGTGGGGATCTGGCACTGGGAGAAAGAGCCCCCAGAGCATCTGGCATTGAAGGCCAGTGGGCTTGTGTGCAGGAGCTCCATGGGATTGGGGGAAATGGAGACCCCATTCTTAAAAGGTGCATGCAGACTTTCATGTGCACTGAGTCCCAGGACAAAGCAAAGTCTCCAAGGGAATCTAGGTCAAACCTGACTGTAGTTCTTGGAGGACTTCCTGGGAAAACAGGCGTGAGTGTGGCTTGTTGTGAGGGAAGGACATTGGAAGCAAAGCTCTCGGGAATATTCAGCAGCATGCTTTTCTCTGGAGGTGGCCTTTTTGGGAAAATCTGGCCCAACCCATCAGTGCTGAGAAGTCCCAGGCCAAACAACAATCCAAGTGGGATCACAGCCCCAGCCATCAGTAAACAGACTGCCTAAAGTCCCCCCAGGCACAAAGCCACTTCTAATACCTCCAGAGACAAAGCCTCACCCACGAGAGGGACTAGAATCAGCTCCACCTACCACTGGGCAGGCATTAGGCCCTCCCATCAAGAAGCCTACAGCAAGCGCCCATACTGACTTCAGCCACAAAGGGGGCAGACACTAGAAGTAAGAGAGGTTACAACTCTATTATCAGTCAAGGTCAACACACGAAAAACCTATGAAAGTGAAAAGACAGAGGACTATAACTCAGATAAGGGAGAAAAAAAAAACCATAAAATCAGCTAAGTGATCAGGAGATTCTCAGCCTCCAGGAAAAAGACTTTGATGCTGAAGATGTGCAAGACATTGGAAATAGACTGGAGGCAAAGATGGATAACTTACAGGAAACACTAAGCAAAGAGATAAAAGATAGAAAACTTGAACAAGAAGAGATGCAAAATACAATAACTGAAATAAAAAATTCATTAGAATCAGCCAACAGCAAAATACAGGAGGCAGAATAACAAATAAGTGAGGTGGAGGACAGATTAGTGGAAATAATGGATGTGGGGCAGAAAAGAGAAAAAAGATTGAAAACAAATGAAGAGAGTATCAGAGAACTCTGGGACAACGTGAAATGCACCAACATCTGTATTCAGGGGTGCCAGAAGGAGGGGAGAGAAATAAGGGGACAGAAAAAATATTCCAAGAGATCATAGTAAAAAACTACCCTAACATGGAAAAGGAACCACTCACTAAAATCCAGTAAATGCAACAAATACCATATAAAATAAACCCAAGGAGGAACATGCTGAGACACATATTAATCAAACTAACCAAAAATAAAGACAAAGAGAAAATATTGAAAGCAGCTAGGGAAAAGAAACAAATAACATACAAGGGAACCCCAGTAAGGTTATCAGCAGATTTTTCAGCAGAAACTCTGCAGGCCAGAAGGGAATGGCATGATATAATTAACATGATGAAAGGAAAAAACCTCCAACCAAGATTCCTTTACCCAGCAAGGCTGTCATTGAGATTTGAAGGAAAAATCAAAAGCTTCACAGATAAGCAAAAGCTGAGAGAATTAAGCAACACTAAACCAACTTTACCACAGATACTAAAGGAAATTCTCTAGGCAGAAAAGATAGAAAGAGGAAACAAAAATATGACAAATGACAAGGCTCACCACTAAAGGTATATATACAATAAGGATATGAAATCATCTGTGCATAATTATGCCACCAAAATCAGAAATCATGAGAAGAGGATGGTACAAATTTAGGACACTAGAGATGCACTTGCGATTAAGAGACCAACAACTTAAAACAATCTCATATATATGTAGACTCATATCAAAACTTCAGAATAACTGCAAACCAAAAATCTATAGTTGATACACAAACAAATAAGAAAAATCAATGCAAATACAACACTAAAGTTAGTCATAAAAACTCAGGAGAGAACAATAGAAGACAGGAAGAAAAAAGAGCCACAAAAACAAATCCAAAGAAATTAATAAAATGGCAAGAAGAACACACATATGAATAATTACCTTAAATATTAATGGACTAAACTGCCCAACCAAAAGACATAGACTGGCTGAATGGATACAAAAACAAGACCCATGTATATGCTGTCTCCAAGAGACCCACTTCACTTCTAGGGACACATACAAATTGAAAGTGAGAAGATGGAAGAAAATATTCCATGCAAACGGGAATCAAAGGAAAGCAGGAGTAGCAATACTCATAACAGACAAAATAGACTTTAAAATGAAGAATATTTTAAGGGACAAAGAAGGACAGTACATAATGATCAAAGGATCAATCCAAGAAGATGATATAACAATTTTAAATATCTACGCACCCAACACAGGTTCACCACAATATATAAGGCAACTGCTAACAACCTTCAAAGGAGAAATTGACAATAACACAATCATAGTGGGGGACTTTAATACCCCACTTACAGCAATGGACAGATCAACCAGACAGAAAATCAATAAGGAAACACAGGCCCTGAATGAAGCATTAAACCAGATGGACTTAATAGATATTTATAGGACATTCTATCCAAAAGCAACAGAATACACATTCTTCTCAAGTGCACATGGAACATTCTCTAAGATTGATCACATCCTGGGCTACAAATCCAACCTCGGTAACTTTAAGAAAACTGAAATCACATCAAGCATCTTTTCCGACCACAACGCTATACGACTGGAAATCAACAACAAGAAAAAAACTGCAAAACACACAAACACGTGGAGACTAAACAACATGTTACTAAACAACCAATGGATCACTGAAGAAATCAAAGAGGAAATTAAAAAATACCTAGAAGCAAATGACAGCAAAGATACGACACTCCAAAACCTATGGGATGCGGCAAAAGCCGTTCTAAGAGGAAAGTTTATAGCAATACAAGCCCACCTCAGGAAACCAGAAAAAGCTCAAATAAACAAGCTAACTTGACATCTAAAGCAGCTCAAGAGAGAAGAACAGACAAGACCTAAAGTTAGTAGAAGGAACGAAATAAAGATCAGAGCAGAAATCAACGAAATAGAAACAAAGAAAACCATAGAAAAAATCAATGAAAGGAAAAGCTGGTTCTTTGAAAAGATCAACAAAATTGATAAACTCTTAGCCAGACTTCTCAAGCAAAAAAGAGAGAGGACTCAAATCAATAAAATTAGAAATGAAAAAGGAGAAGTAACAACGGACATCACAGAAATACAAAGGATCATAAGAGACTGCTATATGCAACTATACTCCAATAAAATGGAAAACCTAGAAGAAATGGAGAAATTCTGAGAAAAGCACAATCTTCCAAGACTAAACCAAGATGAAATAGAAAAGATGAATGGACCAATCACAAGAACTGAAATTGAAACTGTGTTTAAAAACTTCCAACAAACAAAAGTCCAGCACCAGATGGCTTCACAGGCGAATCCTATCAAACATTTAGAGAAGAGCTAACACCTAGCCTTCTGAAACTATTTCAAAAAATTGTAGAGGAAGGGACACTCCCAAACTCATTCTATGAGGCCACCATTACCCTGATACCAAAACCAGACAAAGATACCACAAAAAAAGAAAACTACAGGCCAGTTTCACTTATGAACATAGATGCAAAAAACCCTCAACAAAATACTAGCAAACCACATCCAACAATACATTAAAAGGATTGTACATCATGATCAAGTGGGATTTATCCCAGGGATACAAGGGTTCTTCAATATCCACAAATCCATCAGTGTGATACACCACACTGACAAACTGAAGAATAAAAACCATATGATCCTCTCAATAGTCACGGAAAAAGCCTTTGGCAAAATCCAACACCCATTTCTGATAAAAACCCTTCAGCAAATGGGCATAGAGGGAACCTACCTCAACATGATAAAGGCCATATACGACAAACCCACAGCGAACATCATTCTCAATAGTGAAAAGCTGAAAGAATTCCCGCTGAGATCAGGAAGAAGACAAGGATGTCTGCTCTCACCACTACTATTCAACATAGTTCTAGAAGTCCTAGCCACAGCAATCAGAGAAGTAAAAGAAATAAAAGGAATCCAAATTGGAAAGGAAGAAGTAAAACTATCCCTATTTGCAGATGACATGATACTATACCTAGAGAATCCTAAAGACTCTACCAGAAAACTGTTAGAGCTCATCCACAAATTTGGCAAAGTCGCAGGATACAAAATCAATACACAGAAATCGAGAGCATTTCTATATACTAACAATGAAAGAGCAGGAAGAGAAATTAGGGAAGCAATCCCATTTACCATCACATCCAAAAGAATAAAATACCTAGGAGTAAACCTACCTAAAGAAACAAAAGACCTATACTCTGAAAACTACAAGCCACTGATGAAAGAAATAAAAGATGACACAAATAGATGGAAAGATTTACCATGCTCTTGGATTGGAAGCATCAATATTATCAAATAACTCTACTACCCAAGGCAATCTACAGATTCAATGCAATTCCTATCAAATTACCAAGGACATTTTTCACAGAAATCGAACAAAATATTTTAAAGTGTGTTTGGAAGCACTAAAGACCCAGAATAGCCAAAGACATCCTGAAAAAGAAAAACGGAGCTGGAGGAATCAGGATCCTAGACGTCAGACTATACTACAAAGCAACAGTCGTCAAAACTGCATGGTACTGGCACAAAGACAGACATATAGATCAGTGGAACAGGAGAGAAAGCCCAGAATTAAACCCACACACCTACATCCAACTAATCTATGACAAAGGAGGCAAGAATATACAATGGAGAAAGGACAGCTTGTTCAATAAGTGGTGCTGGGAAAACTGGACAGCCACATGTAAAAGAAAGAAATGAGAACACTCCCTGACACCACACACAAAAATAAACTCAAAATGGATTAAAGACCAGACACTATCAGACTCCTAGAGGGAAACAGAGGCCAAACACTCTCTGACATAAACGACAGCAACATCTTCTCAGATCCACCTATCAGAGTATTGACAATAAAAAGAAAAATAAACAAATGGGACCTACTCAAACTTCAAAGTTTCCGCACAGCAAAGGAAACCCTAAGCAACACAAAAAGACAACCTACAGAATGGGAGAAAATATTTGCAAATGAATCAACTGACAAGGAATTAATCTCCAAAATTTACAAACACCTCCTACTGCTCAATACCAACAAAACAAACAACCCCATCAAAAAATGGGCAGAAGATCTAAACAGACAATTCTCCAAAGAAGACATACAGATGGCCAAGAAACACATGAAAAGATGTTCAACAGCACTCATTATTAGAGAGATTCAAATCAAAACCACTATGAGGTACCATCTCACACCAGCCAGAATGGCCATCATCAAAAAGTCAACAAGTGCTGGATAGGATGTGGAGAAAAAGGAACCCTATTTCACTGTTGGTGAGATTGTAAATTGGTGCAACCATTGTGGAAAACAGTATGGAGATTCCTCTGAATACTAAAAATAGAACTACCATTTGACCCAGCAATCCCACTCCTGGGCACCTACCCAGAGAAAATCACGACTCGCAAAGACACATGTACTCCAGTGTTCATTGCAGCACTGTTTTCAATAGCCAAGACATGGAAACAACCTAAATGTCCATCAACAGAGGAGTGGATCAAGAAGAAGTGGTACATATACACAAAGGAATATTACTCAGCCATTAAAAGGAATGAAATACCAGAATTTTTAGCAACATGGATGGACCTAGAAATTATCATGCTAAGTGAAGTCAGCCATACGATGAGACACCAACATCAAATGCTTTCACCGATGTGTGGAATATGAAACAAGGACACAGTGACCTTCTTTGCAGAACAGATACTGACTCACAGACTTTGAAAAACTTATGGTCTCCAGAGGAGACAGTTTGGGGTGTTGGAGGATGTGCTGGGGTTGTGGGATGGAAATCCTGTGAAATTGGATTGTGATGATCATTATATAACTATAAATGTAATAAATTCATTGAGTAATAAAAAATCAAAACAAAACAAATAACAAAAAAGATGTAAGGAAAAGGAAAGATATTCCATGTTCCTGGATTGGAAAAAGTAATATTGTAAAAGTGGTCATACTACCCAAAGCAATCTACAGATTCAATGCAATCCCTATCAAATTACCCATGACATTTTTCTCAGAACTAGAACAAACAATCCAAAAATTTATATGGAACCACAAAAGACCCAGAATTGCCAAAGAAATCCTGAGAACCAAAACCAAGCAGGAAGCATACCTCTTCCAGACTTCAAGCCATATTACAAAGCCACAGTCATCAAAACAGTGTGGTACTGGTACCAAAACAGACATACAGACCAATGGAACAGAATAGAGAACCCAGAAATAAACCCTGATATTTATGGTCAATTAATCTTTGACAGAGGAGGTAAGAGCATATAATATGGGAAAAAGAAAGTCTATTCAGCAAGCCTTGCTGGGAAACCTGGGCAGCCGCATGCAAATCAATGAAACTAGAACACACCCTCACACCATGCACGAAAATAAATTCTTTTTTTTTTTTTGATGGTATCTTTGGTTTCAGTATCAGCATGATGGTGGCCTCAATAGAATGAGCTTGGGAGTGTTCCTTCCTGTGCTGTTTCTTGGAAGAGTTTCAGAAGAGTTGGTGTTAACTCTTCTCCAAATATTTGATAAATTCTGTCTGTGTAGCCATCAGGTCCTGGACTTTTATTTTTGGAAATTTTTTAATCACATTTTCAAATTCAGTACTTGTGATTGATCTATTCATATTTTCAATTTCTTCCTGGTTCAGTCTTGGTAGGTTGTACCATTGTAAGAATCTGTCCATTTCTTCTGGGTTGTCCATTTTATTGACACATAGTTGCTTATAGTAGTCTTTTATGATCCTTTGTATTTCTGCAATGTCAGTTGTAATTTCTCCTTTTATATTTCTGACGTTATTGATTTGAGCCCTCTCCCTTTTTTCTTGATGAGTCTCTCTAAAGGTTTATCGATTTTGTTGATATTTTCAAAGGACCAGCTTTTGGGTTCATTGATTTTTTTTCTGTTGTTTTCGTTGTCTCTATTTCGTTTATTTCTGCCTGATCTTTATGATTTCTTTCCTTCTACTAATTTAGGGCTTTGTCTGTTCTTTCTTCTCTAGTTGCCTTAGGTATAAGTTTAGGTTGCTTATTTGAGCTTTTTCTTCTTTCCTGAGATAAGATTTTATTGCTATAAACTTCCCTCTCAGAACTGCATTTGCTGTGTACCAAAGGATTTGGATTTTTGTGAAGACTGTCATTCATCTCTAAGAATCTTTTGATTTCTTCTTTGATTTCTTAAATAGCCCATTGGTTGTTCAGAAGCCTATTGTTTAACTTCCAGGAGTTTGTATTCTTGCTGTTTTTTGGGGGCGTTTGTGTTTTGTTTTGTTTTGTTTTTGTAATTGATTTCTAGTCTCAGCATTGTGGTCAGAGAAAATGCTTAAAATAATTTCAATTTTTAAAAAATTTACCAAGGCTTGATCCATGGCTCAAGACATGATCTCTCCTGGAGAATGTTCCATGTGCACTTGAGAAGAATGTGTATTCTGATGTTTTAGGGCGGACTGTTCTATAAATATCAGTTAAACATAACTGGCCCATGATGTCATTTAGGCCTGTGTTTCCTTGTTGAATTTATGTCTGGATGATTCTGTCCATTTGTGTAAGTGGGATGTTAAAGTCCCCCACTGTTATTGTGTTACTGTTGATTTCTCCTTTTATGGCTGTCAACAGTTGCCTTATATATTGATGTGGCCCTATGTTAGGTACATATATATTTACAATTGTTATATCTTCTTTTTGGATAGATCCTTTGATCATTATGTAGTGTCCTTCTTTATCTCTTGTGACTTTAAAGTCTATTTTTGCCTGTTATGAGTATTGCTACTCCCTCCTTTCTTTGATTTCCATTTGTATGTAGCATTTTCTTCCATCTCCTCACTTTCAGTCTGCATGTGTCCTTAGGACTGAAGTGGGTCTCTTGTAGACAGCATAGATAATTGGTGTTGTTTTCTTAACCATTCATCAGTCTGTGTCTTTTGGTTGGAGCATTTAATCCATTTACACTCAGTGAAATTATGGATAAATATGTGTTTATTGCCATTTTGTTAATTGTTTTGGTCAATTATAGTTCTTTGGTTTGTGGTTCCCATGAGATTTGAATATATCCAACTGTAAGTGTACAGAATTTTTTTGGGTTTTGAGTCTCTTATTTTCAGATGCATTTTCAATGTTCTGCATTTGTCTTCTAATGGTTGTTATTTTTGATATATTTGTCAGTGTGTGATTTTCTGCCTTTATATTATTTTTGTCTTTACCAGTTTTCTCATTTGAAATGACCTTGTTTCTAATTGTAGCTTTTTCTTTTCTGCCTAGAGAAGTTCCTTTAGTAGTTGTTGTAGAGCTGGTTTGGAGGTGCTTAATTCTCTTAGCTTTTGCTTGTCTGGAAAGCTTTTAATCTCTCCATTGAATCTAAATGAGAAGTTGGCGTAGAATAGTATCCATGGTTCTAGATGCTTCCCCTTATACACCAATGGAGTATATATTGCCACCCCATTCTACCTTGCAGAGTTTCTGCTGAAAGATAGGCTACTATCCTTATTCAGGTTCCCTTGTATATTATTTGTTGCTTCTCCCTTGTGGCTTTTAATGTTTTTCCTTTGTATTTAATTTTTGGCAGTTTGTTTAGTATGTGTCTTGCTGTGTTTCTCTCTGGGTTTATCCTTTGTGAGATTCTCTGCATTCTTCAACTTGAGTAGGTGCTTCCTTTCCCAAATTAGGGAAGTTTTCAGCTATAATCTCTTTGAATATTTTCTCTGGGCCTTTCTCCTTCTCCTTCTGGGACCTCTATGATACAAATGTTTGTATGTTTGATGTTGTATCAGAGATCTCTTAGACTCTCCCAAGTTCTTTTTATTTTTTATTTATTTTTTCCACCACTCTGTCTTCCACATCACTTATTCATTCTTCTGCCACTGTTATCCTGCTATTATTTTTCATTTCAGATATTATGCTACCAATCTTAGTTTGCTTTTCCTTTATCTCTTCAATCTCTTTGTTAAACATTTTTTGTAACTTTTGTGTCTATGCCTCCATTTTTTTCCCAAAATCTTGAATCATCTTTATTATCATCACTTTGAATTATTTTTCAGGTAGATTACGTATCTCTTCATTTAGTTGTTTTTCTGTGATTTTTTTCTTGTTCCTTTGTCTAATAGCTATTTCGTCATCTCATAATCTCCACCTTTCTGTGATTATTGTTCCCTTGATGGCAGATATGTAGATGCAGCATCTGGCCCCTAGTCTTGTAGTTCTCAAGAGTGGTAGTGGCTCACTTATACTCAGAGCTAGTGATGTGAACTGTAGTATTATCCAGGTGGCTGCAAGGAATGGCATCCATGAGTTGCAGTGGTTCATGGTTCAAAGGCTTGCTTTTGTGAGTGGGGGCAACACCGGTTCCTCTTGCTTGCAGGTAGTTCTCAGGACAACTTCCTGCAGTTGGTAACCACAGCAGCTGCTCCAGCAGTCCCTCTGTTGGGGAGGTTCTCAGGGTTGCTCTCTGTAGCTGCTGGGGCAGATGCCTTTCTGTAGTCACTCCCTTTGTTTGGCTGGTTGGGGGAGAATTCTCTGTATTCTCAAGGGTGTGGCATCCTCCCAATCTGTTGCTTAAAAGCTCTCTCTGTTGCTGTAGCCCCTTCACCATTCCAAAGGTCTCTCCTCCTAACAGACTGATGGCAGAGTGCTCCCTGTAGCCTCTGCAAAGTGGCATGCACCTTCAGGACCCTCTTGACTCCTTTGGATAGCCATGCAATGTATGCTGCTTCCACGGTCCCGTACTTGATTGTTGGCTGGGATCGTGGAGCTTGTGCTATTCTCAAGGATTCTTCATCTTGTTTCAGAAATAACTTTCTTCACCCCCGAGGAAAATCGAGGACCTCTGCCCATATAAGGGGCCCTGTGCAGACTCCTGAACAGTCCAAGCTGTTTCTACCCTCTAGACAAATCACAGCTTTCCTCCCACTTAGGAGGTCCTTTCCAACTCTCAGGATTGCTTGCACTGTTTCAAGAATATTTTTCTCCACCTTCCAGGTAAATTAAGGATCTCTGCCCACCCAGGGGGCCCCTTATGAACTCCTGCACTGTCCATGCTGCTTCACAATTCACCTTCTGCCTCATAGACAAATAACAACTTTCCTCCCACTTAGGAGGCCCCTTCCCAGGATCATTTGCACTGTTTCAGATATAATTTTCTCCACCCTGTAAGTAAATTGAGGCTCTCTGTAACTGGAACTGATCCTGTAGCAGGAGCTGTTTGCAGGTTTTGCAACCTGAGATCACTTGAGAGAGTAAGGCTATAGTGGTGGATCCTGCCCCTTCTCTCCAGCACCACCTAACAATGGTTTCTAGCTTCCAAACTGGCCAAACTTCCTCAGCTTATAGCCTCAAATGTGGCCACTCTGGGCTCTAGCCCCTTCATGCTGTCTCTGTGCTGCTAATGTAGCCAACCCCAGCTCTCTCTCTGAGTCTGATCTCCAAAGTTGGAGTTTTAGTTCCCACCCCCTGATCACATCAGCCTATGGTTGGGAAGTACAGGGCAGTTAGACTTTTTTTCTTGAGGACTGTTTACATTTACACCAATTGCTGTGTTCTCCTCCAGTAATGCAAATATCCTCTTCCGTCTTGGCTGGTCTCTTTGCTGGTGTGGGGAACTTCCCAGGGTGAGGTGTTGTTCCTCTTTCCAACTCCCTCCTAGGCGCACAGGACCCGACCTGCTTCACTCCCATTTCTCTCTTTTTATTCTCCTTTCTTTTTTACTACACAGTTTCATGAAGTTTTTCTTGTTCTGTCAGAATCCTGAGTTTTTATGTCAGCATTCAGCTAATTTTCTGTAAGAGTAGTTCCACACATAGGGGGATTTTCAATGTATTTGCGGGAGTAAGTGAGCCTCATGTCCTACTCCTCAGCCATTTTTTCCTCAGTCTTTTAATCCATTTTAAATTAATTTCTGTGTGTAGTTTAAGATATGGGTCCATGGGCTGTGCTCTCTGTTCAAATGCCACTGTATGTAGGGCTGTCGAATAAGCTATGTAGCTTCCTGTGTGCTCTAGTTAAGTTTCCTGGCTGGACAGGTTGAAGGCTCATTCAGCAATGAGCAGCACTATGAATTAGATTCCTTGCCTGGGTACAGCAGGACAAGTAGCTCTAAAGCTGGTAAAGTTCCTTGTTGTTTTAAAGTTAAAAGTTGTTTTAAAGTTAAAAGTTCCCTGAATAAACATGGCTGCTGTCTTTGCTCTGGAAACTATTGGCACTTCCTGCCTCCTTAGCTCAGGTGTCACTGGGCTGCATAGTTTCCAGGTGTTTCCACTAGCCTTTCTGGGATGGGGCCAGAAGATGCCCTCCATAACATATATGTCTCAACTTCCTTGCCTAGGCAGGAGAGTGAGGGCTCACTCCCGGCTAGTCTAATTATTTTCCCAAACAGGCTTTCAGAGTGGAAGATGTCAGGAACTACTCTTAGCTTTGTCTATAAATTAATTCCCCTGCCTGTGCTTATCATTGGGACATTCCACACCTGGTACTGGTTTTGTTCAGGGTAATCAGCTTTACTCTCTTACCTCTTGGCTTGAGCACTGCTGGGCCACATTGCTTCCAGAAGTTGTTGAAAGCCCTCTGAAGATCAGCTTGGAAAACACTCCCCGCAGTGGTGGGAATGTGATTCAGCTCCTTGCCTGGATGTGGGCAAAATGGGCTCTAGGGCCAACAAAGAGGATCTAAATCAGGCAGATCTTCACTACACATAAGTCCCCTCATCAAGAATACATCCCAAACTTTGTTCTGCAGACAAGCAAAGCTGCTTGTTGGACTTACTACCTGGGCACTGGAGTATGAACCTGGTCTTCCAAGATCTGTGTGCTGGTTGTTGCAAGCTTCTTCCCTCTTCTCTGTCAAAGTCAGATTCCCAGTGGATGAACACCACAGATTTCACTGCAATCTCTCTTGGTAGATCAGAGTAGGGGCTTTCACAAAATAACTCACAATGCAGTGTGAGGCTAGTTGTCCCCTCAGGCTCTCTGTTTCCACTGAAGGAACCAAAGGCTCAGGAGATTTGTCCAAGTGGTGCATGCTGGCCTAGGGATGTGGCAATGCTGCCACTTCTCTTATCTTCTAATGCAGTCTATCTTGGTCTCTGTGGTGTAGGAGAGTGCTTTAGCCTTGCTGTAGGATTCTCTCAGAGGTATCTTCTTCTTAACAGTTGTTTGTTATTCTTGTGAGGGGAAGCAAAGCCAACAACCAACATATATCACCAGTGTGGCAATGTTGCTCTTTAGTATATATATTCTTAGAATGAATTCCTCAGAGACTACATGTTTGGTTTCACAGGTGAGATTAGCACACTATGCATTGATCACCACAGAAAGCTCTGTCTTTTCAGTAGTCTTTTGTTTTTAACAAATATTAATAGTGATTTAATTTGCTTTTTATTTCACTTTTTAACAAAGCAAAGTTAGCACTTAGAATGTGAATATCTTTTCATGATATCTCAAGTATATTGCCATATACCCACAGCAAAGGCTATCAGTCTATTCAGTGTTTTTCTTTTAATTTTTCTATCCTTTTCCTCTCTGCTTTAATGAGTCTTCTGTCCACTTTGTTCTCTTTTAATGGCATCAATGAAGTAAACTCAAAGTAATAACAAATTGAACGCATTTGAAACGGCTCCTTACAATTACAATGGGTAAAATAATCTTTATTGGAAGAGCTCATAAAAATCAGAATTATTTCATCTCCTTTCAGATGAGGAAGTTATTTTGGTTCAATATTAGCCATAAAAGTGCTGTAACATTCAAATATATGTTTCATTTAACTAATGTCTGGTTTTATCCCCATTTCTTCCTCTAACCAAAGGATCTCAAACTTGAACCTCTAGAAGAAGTTATTGAAGAGAATACTAAATATGTAAGTATTCTTTCTATGTAAAAATTTTGTATATATGTACTTTTAAAACATGATTTTTTTTTTCAAAATTACTGTCATAGTTCCCAGTGTGGCTCAGTGGGTTAAGGACCTGATATTATCTCCATGAGGATGCAGATATGATCCCCGGATTCACTCAGTGAGTTAAGGATCCATCATTGCCACAAACTGTGGCATAGGTCACAGATACAGTTCAGATCCAGTGTTTCCATGGCTGTGGTGTAGGCCCGAGCTGCAGCTCCCATTTGACCCCTGGCCTGGGAACTTCCATAAGCTATAGGTGTGGCCATAAAAAACACCAAAAACATTACTATCTCATGAAAATATGAAAAACTAATAAACTAAACGTGGGCATGTTTCATTTTGTATGGCTCAGTAATATTTTCTAAATTGTGGTTTGTGGAAGACTAATGCCTACTTCATAGGGGTTTTGTGAAAGCACCTGGTATGTAATATGTGCAAAATGAAATTTTTATGCATGTATAAATCAATGAGTTATTGAATAATTGAATAAATATGACTAGCAGAGAAGGACAACATTCAAATTGTACCATAAAATAGTCTGAATAGTACATCTGAGCCAAAACTTGGCCCTATTAATTATTGTATATCCAGCATTTAGCCCAGGGCTAGGCACATTATAGATGCTCAGAAATCACTTTTCAAAGAAAAAGAAATGATGCTTAGAGAAAAGTGAACATTCATGCACATAGGGAATAGATATCTATCTAGGGGATTACAATTGCTGGAGACTGAAAGAAAAAGGACAAAGCAATCATGTAGGTTCATTAAATGTGACAAATGAAATTAATGAATAAACTAACTAATTGAAAAGTAATACACACCATGCTTTATTATTTTACTTTATTCTAAGGCAAATATTTATAGCACTTCTGCTTTGGGAAATTGTATGTTTGCATTTACGTTCAGTAAAATGGAAGTTTGCGCTTTAAAATCCTGAGTATCTACAGAAAATCATTTTTCTTAATACCTTAAATATTTTGTATATATCTTGTAGGATCAGTCACATTTATAGTAAACAAGGATAGGAAATATCTTCCATCTCTGTACCATGTACTTGTTCCACAGGCACTGCCTATGTGATAGAAGGTGAGAATCACCTGTGTGTCAGCTCCTGTTTATCTGTCCAAACTCAGAGCACAAAGGAAATTTTCAGAGGGGAAGCTTTTAAGGCTTTTCAGAATAGTTTAATAATGGCTATTATGATTAGAATCCTATAGATACAGAAATACTCCCTAGATATAAAGTATATTTTCACTACAGGTTCAGTACTTTTATTCCTCCAAAGATAAGGATGTGGTCTATGTTAATTCATCAGGCCCCCAGAATTTTAAAGGGGTAGGTAGATTTTAGGAGTTCTCACAGTGGTGCAAAGGGATCAGTGGCATCTCTGGAGTGCTGGGACATAGATTCAATTCCCCAGCCTGGCCCAGTGGATTAAGGGTTCAGCAGTTATAACTGTGGCCTGAATCTGATCCCTGGCCCAAGAAATTCCATATGCCATGGGGCAGCCGATAAATAAATAAATAAATAGTGATAGATTTGAGTGGAAAGGTGAGGGAAGAGAGGTACTGAGCACAGATTCTATGACTAGCAAGCCTGTGCAGTCCCCATAGGCACAGGATTGTGACCTTGAAGTCTTGCATCTGTATCGTCTCTTAAGTTTGCATGTAGGGAAAACTATATGCCAATTAAGAAAAATGAACACTTTTTTAGTATTAGGAGAGACTGTTGTCTTTTCTTAATATGAATATTCTTTCTCACTATCTATGAAGGAGAAAAATTTCTAGGGATTGTTTATGAAAGGTACAGACTTCTGTTCTCTGGTCCCTGACAGAAGAGCAAGATCTATTTTAAAAGATCTATCAACCCACATAGCATTTCCAATTCAACAGTGCATGGAAGTATTTTAGAGAAAAAGAACTGGGTAGTTCAGTTGTCAAAATTTTTTAAAAGCAGGAAAGAATATTCTTATTTTTAACCATATGTAGAAGTAAAATAATTATGCTCTACGGGAATGTACATGTAGTAATAGGCTGAACTAGTTTGGTTTTTTTTACCCATAAGATATTTGTCATAAAAAATTTGAATTTTTTACTAGTGGTAGTATACATATCACTATCAATTCCTATGAAACATTTACACTCAAATGACAAAAACAATTTTTCATGTTGTTTCACAACTGGCACTCATTATTGTACGTTACTGTGTGATCAGCGATTTATCCTGATGATCAAAACCATTTTTAGAATTTATTGACTGGAGAGATATTTTTCCTTTTCCATTATTGGATGCATGAGAAATTTGGGGAAAAAAAACAAAACATTAAGAACAAAGCATAAATTTTTATTATATACTTTATGTTTTAATTTAAGCTTTACTGAGCCCTTGCTATGTGCAAATGTTGTGTTAAAGCCACACATATGTAAATGTCATAATCCTCTCCACAGCCATATGAGATGGTGCTGTTATTTGCCCAATTTAATAGATGAAGAAATTAAGGTGTAGAAAGTTTTAAATATCATAGCTGAACCCTAGAAGTTCTATTCCAGACCTACACTCCTCAACACACTGTAATATTCCTAATCTAGTGTTTGTGATACTTCCAAGCACTAAAGTAAAGCTGCTTTTTACCAGTGTGGTCATAAGGTAGTAGATGACTCTGTTTCATGAGATTTCCTATCATTAGAGTTGAGCATATTATCTGGTAGGCTTATTTAAGCACACAGCAAAAGTCCTGAACACTAGCAGCTGCCATACTGTTTTTCTGGATATGAGCCATTACATAATGATGAGTGCAGCATATAATTCTTTTTAAGTCCATTTTTTCTCTGCCTAGAGTAAGAGAAGTAACATTTGTTGAGTATCAATCATGGACAAGATATTTACGTATACTTTAAATATATAATATTTATATTATAAAATAATACTAATAAATATAAATATATATACAATATAATTATTTCTATATGTAATTTCATATTATATATAATTATATGTATAATATATAATTTAACCTTCCTCAAAACTCTGTGATATTCCTTTGCATATACGTACCACTTCTTTATCCATTCATAAAAACTTCCAGTTTTATGTATCAGAAGACTTGAGAAAGATTAAGTAACTTATTCAAGCCCAGGTGGCTAGTAAAAATGAATCCAGTCTACATCTGCTCTTAGAGAGAAAAGGGAAAAGAATGCAAGATGGAGATGATAGATTGGACCACCTCAAATCTTTTTCTGGAAAGGATACTGTATATATAAAATGTATTAAATAATTTTTTTAATTTATTGAATTATACTTAACTTACAATGCTATATTATTTTCAGATATATGGCAAAGCGAATCAGCTATACCTATACATATAGCCATATTTATCAGATTATTTTCCCACATAGGTTTAGAGTATTTAGATTTCCCTGTGCTATAGAGTATGTCCTTGTTAATTATCTATTTTATATATACATAATTGATGTGGAGTTCCCT
This sequence comes from Phacochoerus africanus, assembly GCF_016906955.1. Classification (NCBI taxonomy): domain Eukaryota; kingdom Metazoa; phylum Chordata; class Mammalia; order Artiodactyla; family Suidae; genus Phacochoerus; species Phacochoerus africanus. Next base: position 45,794,654 of record NC_062549.1, on the reverse strand, counting down.
TGTGGTTCAGCAGAAATGAACCCAACTAGCATCCATGAGGATGTGGGTTCTATCCCTGGCCTCACTCAGAGGGTTAAGGATCCTATGTTTCTGTGAGCTGTGGTATGGATTGCAGACATGGCCTGGATCCTACCTTGCTGTGACTGTGGCTTAAGCTGGCAGTTTCAGCTCCAATTGGGCTTGGGAACTCCCATATGTTGCATCTGTGGCCCTAAGAAGACAATAATAATAATAAGTGATGTGTATATGTTAATCAAAAACCCCTGATTTATCCCTCCCTCCATGTTTCCCCTTTGGTAGTTATAAATTTTGTTTGAAATCTGTGAGTCTGTTTTGTAAATAAGTTCTTTTAGATCATTTTTTAAGATTCCACATGTAAGTGATATCTGATATTTGTCTTTTTCTGTCTGACTTACTTCTCTTAACATGATAATCTCTAGGCCCATCCACCTTGCTGCAAAAGGCATTATGTCCTTTTTATGGCTGAATAATATTCCTTTGTAAATATGCCCCACTTCTTCTGTATCCATTCCTAAGTTGATGGACATTAAGGTTGCTTCCATGTCTTGGCTGTTATAAATAGTGCTGCAATGAACAGTGGGGTGCTTGTATCTTTTTGAATTATGTTTTTTTGCCAGATAGATGCCCAGGAGTGGGATTGCTGGATCATATAGTAGTTCTGTTTTTAGTATTTTGAGGAACCGCCATACTGTTCTCCATAGTGATTGCATCAACTTATATTCCCACCATGATGGATTTTGTCAAATGTTTTTTCTGCATCTATTGAGATTATTATTTGGTTTTGATTTTTCTTTTGTTAATATGGTATATGACATTGATTGATTTGCATATGTTGAACCATTCTTGTGAACTTGGGATGAATCCCACAGTATCCCTTCTGTCACATTCCATTGGCAAAAATAAGTTGGAAGGCTAGCCCAGATCCAAGATAAGGGGAAATAGAATCCATGTGTTGGAGTTCCCATTGCATCACAGTGGAAATGGAATCTGACTAGGAACCATGAGGCTGCAGGTTCAATCCCTGGCCTTGATCAGTGGGTTAAGGATCCAGCATTGCCATAAGCTGTGGTATAGGTCACAGATGCAGCTCAGATCTGGCATTGCTGTGGCTGTGGTGTAGGCCGGCAGCTGTAGCTCTGATTAGACCCTAGCCTGGGAACCTCTATATGCTGCAGGTATAGCCCTTAAAAGTAAATAATAGTAATAATAATAATAATCCAGGTGTTGATGGAAAACTGAAAAGTCACATTTCAAAGGACATGGGTTCTCTGGTCATATTAATAATCTGACTCACATAACAGTTGCCTTAAGACTAAAATAACTGTGATGGAATAAGTGGATATATTTAGACATCTCATTAGGAAAGCTGTAAGAATCATGTGATTTATTGTTTATCACAAATACCTGTCCAAGTCACCTCTGTAAATTTTTTTCAAAAGGATATGTTCATAATTATTCTGGTAGAGATTACCTTTAACTCTTATTGATATTAAAACCAGGTCCTGGGAGAGACAGATAGGAGGCTGATTGTTCATTACACAATCTTAGAAAATAGGCTTTGATCACTGATCCTGAAGGGAAATAAAATAAAGCTCAATTAAAATAAGTGAACTCATTTAGATGACTATGTATGGAAACAAATAGACCCAAAACGTAAAAT